>NC_056747.1:964844091-964924091 GCF_019279795.1 Protopterus annectens
TACCTTCCCCCCCCGTTTTTGTGTCCATTTATCTTCCTGCTGAATTCCATAACTTCTCCTTTCATATTTTTCCTATCATGTTTAACCTACATTCTACTTGTCTGTCTGTAAATTAGTGCTAAGCTGAAAAACACCCCAGTCAGATCTTTTCCCTGTAGCCATTATGCTCTAAATACATTCATTGTTACTATATGTTATTTCTCTATTCAATAATTAGCCAATTTATGTTAAGTTTCTTCTTTTTTGTGTTAAAATGTTATGTTCATTTAAGAAATATTTGAAAAAAATCAAAAATATATAAATAAGCTTGTGTATAGACGTTTTATGCAAAAATTATAAATTTACATTTTGGTAACTTAAATGTGGAGCTTTTCTCCCTGGGCCACTGCTAAATATGCACTTTGCCCAGTCGGACTTTTCCAGTCTACAAAAACAAACAAACAAACAAACAAACAAACAAACAAACAAACAAACAACGCTGCTGTAAATTTAGAAATGTACAGTTTATGGGGTTTTTTTCAGTTTATAGGCCTCACCAGTGTTCCATTTACACTCAGACATGATGAACTTTTTTGTTCAGAAAATGATAATTTAATAACACCAACTGCTTAAAAAAGTTTCTGTTTATAGACACACAAATCTTTATTAACACAGGCCTTAGGTCTTCCTCTAGGCAGCCTCTATTAAAGAAAATGTTCTGGATTATCAAGGCTTTCATTTAAAAATAACTGCTTGCATTTTGTTTTTTATGACAGAGTTATCATTATTTACAACTATGTGTATCATTAACTACAGTTCTACAGCCATGTTCTTTTATAACATTCCTGAAGGAGAAGGAAGGAATGTGGAAAAATAGAATGTTAAGTACACTTAATGGACAGATTAGATTAGATTACTGTCTCAACCACGTATCCATATCACATAACGCACTTTATCCTTGTGCAGGTTCATGGAGATACCAGAGCTTAACTCAGCAGCCATTGGGTATAAGATATGCGATCCATTCTGGACAGGGTGTTGTCTAAAATAAAGCACATGCACGGACGCACACACACACACACACACACACACACACACACACACACACACACACACACACACACACACACACACACACACATGGGAAATTTACATGGCTTTGTTTGGACATGTATGTGTTTTATTTCTATGACTTTTAAATATTTTTTTAAACATGCACTGTCATTACATCAGTGACTTGTTTATAATGTCAACAGGTAAAAAATGTGAAACATTTTTGAATATTTGATCATGTTGGATGCATGTTTTCTTTAAATAAATAAGGTATAAAGGAATTTGATTTTATTGATGTGTTGGTGAAAAAATAAAACAGTGGATAGCAAACATCATGTTTTAGAAAATGTACTGAACATTTCTGGAATTTGCATGTTTCCTCTACATCTCATCACTAACAATCTTGACGACATTCAGAATGGTTGAAGGAAACTCATTGCAGGAGAAATCCACTGACATACTCACAAACTGCAGATGAACACACTGGCAAATATTTGTAAGTGGGGAGGGATAGAGTTTTCTATATCTGTAGTAATGGCAGCTGTGTTGTGTGAGTGAGCATCTTTACTGTACATACATATATATATATATATATATATATATATATATATATATACTTCTGTATATTGTTGCTATTTCATATTATAACATATATATATACTTCTGTATGTTGTTTTTTCATATTATAACATATATAAACTTCTGTATATATATATATATATATATATATATATATATATATATATATATATATATATATTTCTGTATATTCTTTTTCATATTATAACATATATATATATATATATATATATATATATATATATATATATACACACACATATATATACTTCTGTATATTCTTTTTTCATATTATGACATATATATATATATATATATATATATATATATATATATATATATATATACTTCTGTATATTGTTGTTTCTTCATATTATAACACACATATATATATATATATATATATATATATATATATATATATATATATATATAAATATATATATATATATATATATATATATATATATCTATATATATATGGGATCCGTACAGATGCTCGACTGCATCTTTCACCGAATCCCAGTTTGGTGAGCATACTTGCGTGAAAGTGCTATTCACCGAAGCAGCACTTTCACGTAAGTATGCTTGTTGTTCCGGTCGTACTACGGTGCGGTAAGGGAAAATTCCCTTTTCCCCACTGTAGTGTGACCTCAGAGTGAGCATATTAAAGTAGGGGTGTGTGGGGGGCTTGCCCCCCACATCGGGGGGGGTGCAGGGGGCTTACCCCCCTGCATTTAAGTAGATTTCGTGGTTTTTTTTAACATACTTTAACAAAGGCGCTTTTTTGATGAAAACACTTTCGTTAAAGTGTGTTCGGTGGTAATGGATTTGGGCTTTTGAACTTTTGTTCAAAAGTCCTAGATCCATACTTCTGTATATTGTTGTTTTTTCATATTATAACATATATATATATACTTATGTATATTGTTGTTTTTTCATATTATAACATATATATATATACTTATGTATATTGTTGTTTTTTCATATTATATATATATATATATATATATATATATATATATATATACATATATATATATATATATATATATATATATATATACTTCTGTATATTGTTGTTTTTTCATATTATAACATATATATACTTCTGTATATTGTTTTTTCATATTATAACATATATATACTTCTGTATATTGTTGTTTTTTCATATTATAACATAGTTTTCATCACTCTGCTAATCTGTGTAACATAGGCAGGCATGATGCATACAGGTTAATGCTCTCTCTCTCTCTCTCTCTCTCTCTCTCCACACATACACACACACACACACACACACACACGCACACACACACACACACACACACACGCTTGGTAAATAGATGACCATTGCAACTGTGCTGAGTAGGGTCTATGTAAGAGAGAAAGAAAGTATGCTGAATGTGCTCCTACAAAGAGTTTAAGTTACACTACAGTTACTAATAATAAAAAAGAAAACATTTGAAAATTGAAGAAACATACAAGAGGACAGAGAACCACAGTTACTAAAAGAGATCACCATGAGATAACAACCAGTTCAGATAGCAGCAGCTCACGAAAATATACATTCTTAATATCTGTAGAGGTACAGAATCACTTGTATACAGGGGCTCATGCTTAAATCTGACAAAATCATAATGCTAATTCACCTGTGAGACTTAATGCTTATAAAACTACAGGGATTTCATCTAGGAGTAATAAAATGCAAGCAGACAGCATCTGATACGATATACTGTTTATCGGGTATGTTGGACCAAATCAAAAAGGTAGTTCAGAGTTGTGTAGTCTGTAACATTTGTTATAATCAGAATACTCAAGAATAGGTGATACCTTATCAGATATCTAACCTGCCATGGAAAAAATATTGGGTAGACTTATTCCATTTTTAGAAGCTCATTACCTGATATGTGTTTTTACGCAAAGTATCCAGAAGTGGTTACACTCAGAGAAACTACATTATTTGCAAGACATGGGATGCCTCTTATCATGAATTTAGATAACAGTCAGCATTCTGTGTGTCAAGAATTAAAAATGCTTGTGAATAGATGGGAGGTCAAGCACAAAGTTATGCGATATATATACCCAGGGTGTAAAGGCCAGGTCTATTCAATGGTGCAAACAATGAAGAATTTTATGTAGAAGAACACAGGAACTGAAAAGGATTTTTACTCAGTTATGCTAGAATACAACAGGAAATACATGATAGAATATTATAGTAGTGAAACTGTGGAAGGGTATAGAACTATCACCTTCATAGTAAAACTTTATGTAGCTACAACAAAACGTAGTAGCAAAATTTTGGTAGGGTATAGAACTATCACCTTCATAGTAAAACTTTCTGTAGCCATAACAAAACTTGCATAGTAGCAACATTTTGGAAAGGTATAGAACTATCACCTTCATAGTAAACATTCCAGTTGCTACAACACAATTGTTGTCAGAGAATTGAAGCCAAACTGCTTATGTGTTGAAAAGAAATCAAGCTACACAAAAGACTTATGGTGATATACAAACTGATCTATTATGTGCACTGAAAAAAGATACGTGAAGGAGAATTCAAAAGCTATTAAATCTGCAAGAATGGCAGAAGGAAGTCATGGTGATGGGAGAATCTACATGACAAAGGCTGTACTTTCTGCAAGGAACATACATTCACAAGAACAATTAGATATTTATTACCAATCTCAAAGACAAGCAATTGAAGATGTTGCTACAGTTTGAAAGATATGCCAAAGTATGTCCAAAAAGTTCAGAAGTATGTGCTGGAACCGAATCTCAGATTTTGGAATCAAACCACATGAGATCAGAAAAGAAATCTAATGTGTCCAGGACTGAGTCATTATTTCAGGATAAGATAATGCATCAAGCAGAGTCTCGGTATTTATCAGTGGCAGCAAAAACTGCAAGAAATACACAGTCAGTGGAGACCCGGTGGGATATGTACAAATGGCCCCTTAAGGACATGCCAGTGTTTCAGCTACATGGCTTCTGAATGTCTGTGGCTTTTTACTTCATAAGTCTTTATGGATACATTCAGGCTAATAAAGCCAAACCCCACTAGCTGTAGACATGCCGTGTTTCAGCCTTTTTGTGACATATGGGCCTCTGCTACATGAGGTTTAAGGTATTACACAGTGAAAGCTCCAGTTTGGCTAGGTCTTTATTGCAGTTTTCACTGAATGGTCATTCTGGCTGACCATTTTTCCCTTTGTTTTGGATATTTATCAGAGTCAGAAACCTGTAATAAACCCTATAGCTGTGTCAAGGTTTGGAACCCCAGTGAAAAAGCCTAACAGGGTTAGAGGCTGTGTTACGCATAACAGATGTATCTTATCTGCTTTATGATATCTGTGAATGACAAGTTGACTGAAGTGATATAACTTAATCCCTATGTTTTTTTTAATCAAAAAATGGTTTGGCTTATTGTACTGGCTGTGGCATGGAAGAATAGAACAGTAGTAAAATTCTGAAACAGTATTATTGATGAAAATACCAGACAGAGTAGCAATATACTAAATTAATTGTAAATGACATTACCTACATGGAAAGAGAAGATGTAGCAAATCTCATGGCTAATAAATTTGTTTCATACTTTACCCCATCTCCTCCCCAGATATTCCACAGAATATTTCAACATCCATCGCAACCCCAGCCAACACTAGAGAGCAGGTCCTCAACCCACTTTCCAAGAATAAGAACACTGCATCACTGGGTTCTGATAATATCCCAGGATGCCTTCATAATAGCATTAATCATGAACTATAGGGCCCACTAGAATCTTTATTCAACCACAGCTTCCAAACAGGCTTCATACCTAATGTTTGGAGCACAGAAATGGTTATACCTCTGCATAAGAGCAGTCCATCTATGGACCAGGAGACTTCCTATCCATTAGCCTGATACGCCTGCTATACAAGGCTATGAATAGGATCTTCTTCTTTCGGCTTTTCCCGGTTAGGGGTCGCCACAGCGGATCAGCTGTCCACTCATGATTGGCAGTGGAGTTTTACAGTGTTGAGTTGCCAGCCTGGCGCCCAACCTTCCACAGAAGGCACACACACATGCACTCACTCCTAGGGCCAATTTAGAGTGTCCAATCCACCTACAGCATGTCTCTGGGATGTGGGAGGAAACTGGAGCACCCGGAGGAAATCCACATGACCACAGGGAGGACATGCAGACTCCACACAGAGGGCACCCCAGCCAAGGATCGAACCAGAGAACCTCTTGCTGTGAGGCAACAACGCTAACCACTGCACCACTGTGGCAAGGCTATGAATAGGATACTCATGGATATCATAAATGATGACATAGGTAACCTGCAAACACTAGACTCTAGTCAGTATGGATTTGTCAAGAGCAGATCTTTCCTTTTAATCTGATGGACTTCTTTGAGAAGGTTACCAAAGCAGTCAATGAGGGCATATCAGTACATACTGTTACTTTGATCTGTCCAAGGGATTTGATACAATACCCACTTGGGTATTATTAACAAGCTCACTAAATTAGGTATTAACCCATATGTTACTAGCTGAATAGTCAGCTGATTCACTGACATGACTCAAGAAGTTAGAATACTGGAGCCTACCTCAGCAAAAAAGCCGGTTACTAGTGAGGTATCTGATGGTTCAGTGCAAGAGCCACAAATGTTTGGCATCTACTACACTGAAAGTAAGGCTACCATCAAGGGCCTCTGGCTGACCACATTTGCAAATGATTGTATATTGAAAGCATTCCATACAAGATACTGTATCCTTCAAGAGGGTTTGACACAGACTAATAACTGTTGCCAGAGTCATGGCCTAAAACTTAACGCTAAGAAGTATATTAAGGTATCTTTTGGTAAGATGGCCACACCTGCAAACTAACACATTGATAATACACCCCTGAGAGTAGCCTCTGTAGTCAGGGACTTGAGAACACGTAGACAGAGATCTGGCATTTGGGCAACATGCTTCTACTGTTTTGAGGAAATCATTCCATGTAACAAAATTTCTAAGTAAACGTATGACATCAACGTCCAATCAAGTCATTGTCTCACTGCACTCAACCCTCATATGACCTATTCATTTATTTATTTATTTTATTTTATTTTACATTTGTTGACCAGGAGTGTTCAGCTGAGCTAGTGCCCTTTTTCAGCAGAGGCCCAGGGAGAAATGCTTCAGAGATATACAATGCAATAAAAATAGCAATACGGATACATTTCAATAAAAATAACAATAGATAATTTTGGTAGTTAAAATACGTAAGCTACATACATGTATATTGTTGACAGATAAAACAGTACTATAAACACAAAGGAGAATGTTAAAAAGGTAGACTAAGTTGTATGTTTTGGTTTAAGAAGGGAGTAGAGTAAATATAAGGTTTTGTATGCAGAGTAGCAGAAACTTAAAAGTTTACATAAAAATTTCAGGAAGCAGAGTACACTGAGTATAATTCTCAATTCTGTATGCTCATCACCAGATTTATGCAGCAGTTGGAGCATCCACAGAGATTTCTTTCAAAAAGAATACAAGGGATAGAAACAAGTTCTGTGTAGACAATTTGACATCATTGTCCCCATATTCAGTTTCCTACAGGCTGGTGAAAGGCAACCTATGCCTAGCCTACGAAGCTTCCTCAGGTGCAGCAGTAATGGAATTTTTAGACATTCAGAAAACTAGTATTAGAAATTCCCGATCTAGGGACTTAAACTAAGCTAGCAACATAATGGAGGAACAGGCATGTTTCTCAGAGGAGAAAAAACACTGTAGCACTGGATGTAACACAGCAGAATATCCAATTTATTGTAAGTAAGCACTTTCAAGTGTTCTCATCTTCATCAGACTTAGATAAAAGTGACTTAAAACAACCACATTAAATAGTATTCCAATTAACATTAATTACTTCAGTTAAAAGCAATTAAATTAATATAAAGTCATACTTAACATTTTTAAAAACATCACAGCATACATAAACTAAAAACTAGTGTCGCAACTGTCTCGCTTTCTGGAAAGGTTTAATGGAGACCATATTATTCAAACAAAGCGCTTTATCAGTGCGCAGTAACAAAATCCGTTTTTGTTCAGCCGCCTCAATAATATTCCTCATATCTCCTCCCCTTTTTCTGACTGTAAGTATTTCTAAGACCAGGAACTTAAACATATGCTCACTACCTTCCCTCTTGATGTACATAGGCTATTTGCCAGGACACTGACATTGCATGTGTTTTTTAATAATACGAATACTACTCAATCAATTTAAAAAAAAAACAGTGTATTTGTTCCACCCAGCAATGCTATTATTGATAACTTTGTGGAGAGCTGTGACAAACAGATCAGGGATGGTTTTGATAGTGAAGATGAACATAAACTCTACCATAATATGTCTAAAGAAGAGTATTATGCACTGAAAGAACTGAGAGAATTAACTTCCATAGAAGTTAGACCCGCTGACAAGGGTGGAGGTATAGTTATTTTAGATAAGGAGCTGTATCACAGACAAATGTATGTTCATTTAAGTCAGACTGATACCTATGAATGTATATCAGTAGCTACTGTTAAAGCTGTTATGGATAGAATAGCATTTCTGATATTCAATCTACTAACTAATATGATATCAGAGCCACACTTTGAATACTTCTTAGTTGAACATCCAGTGGTACCAATTGTATATGGTTTGCCAAATGTTCATAAATGCCTTAGTACTCCACCCATGCGACCTATAGTCTCTGGCAGAGGCTGGGTTATGCAACCCCTATCCATTTTTGTCGAAAAGATTTTACATCATATATTACAAGAGTGTGAGACTGTTCTAAGGGACACTAAAACATTTTTAGAGTTATTACAAATGAAATGCAAACCTGACTATTCTGAATGTTACTTTGTTACTATAGACATTGTATCCCTGTTCATGGTCATACCGAATCAATGGGGTATTGATAGTATTAGTGAACTATTGCATAGCAAGGGGGTTCAGGGTGATAAAATACACTTGATTTGTAGCCTATTGGACATTATTTTAAGTAACAATGTTTTTATGTTCAATGATGAATACTACATTCAAAAGGTTGGCGTGGAGATAGGCACAGCCTGTGCCAACAGCTACGCCAACCTTTCATTTGTGCAATGGGAAACAGAGTTTATAATCTCTAATATGACCTATGCCAACTCTGTCTTGTGGTATACTAGATTTGTGGATGCTATTTATTTTATTATGGCAAGGAACTGAGACAAGATTAAGAAAGTTTATCCACTATCTCAATACGACCACTGATTTTCTGAGATTCACATACAATTATAGTTTACAACGGGTGGAATTTTTAGATGTGTCTGTTAGTAAGCATTCGTTAATACTGTTAAAACTAGTTTGTATAGGAAACCGGTTAGAAAAAATAACCTATTGTACAATACAAGTATGCACCCGAACCATTGCAAACGTAATATAATAAAAGGACAGGTGATCAGGTTGATGAGATTACATAATGATGACGCAGAGCTGGATTCAGCTCTAGAGTCCCTTAAACTGGATTTTATAGAAAGAGGTTATAAAAGTAAAGATATAGACAGGCACATTAAAGTGGCATGGAAAGATAGACATGGTAGGTGTAAACCATACTTTACCAACAATGCAGCAGTATGTGACCCACATGTAGGTAGTGTTGTTGAGAGTAGTGAGATGCTACGACAGATCACTAATGAGAGTAGTAATGATTTGAGAATAACTTTGACATATGCTGGTAATATAAATATGATCTGCTATGTCATTAATAAGAACTGGAATATACTCTCTAATTTGGATGGGTTGAAGGAGATAGTAGGAGACAAACCTAAGTTTAGCTTTCGAATGGCCTAATGGTTAAGGTGTTTGCCTTACAAGCACAAGGTACAGGGTTTGGATCTCACAAGGGATAATAGGCTAGGTTTAAAATGGCTCACAAGGGCAGTTAGCCTAGTACTAATCTATGAACCTATGAACCTATATGAGAAGAAATAATAAGACTCTTAAGAACCATCTTTGTTATAAATCTAGTTTAAATAGGACTACCCTTAGATCAGATAGAGTAGGTACATATACATGCAGGAGTTGTACTGCCTGTGCATATATACACACAGGTACTAACTGTGTACACCCTAAGCTAGGCTTCAGAATAGAGTCTTCTCACTATGCTGACTGTAAAACAGTCAATGTAATATATTTGAGTTATTGTTTCTAATGTTTTTCATATTATACTGGCATGACTAATCGACAGTTCAAAGACAGGATACTTGAACATATGAGGGATATAAGAAATAAAAAGGAAAGTAGTGCCTTGGCTATGCACATCAAGAAGGAAGGTAGTGAGCATGTTTAAGTTTCTGGTCTTGGAAATACTTGCAGTCAGAAAAAGGGGGGAGATATGAGGAATATTACTGAGGCAGCTGAACAAAAATGGATTTTGTTACTGCGCGCTGATAAAGCGCCTGGTTTGAATAATATGGTCTCCATTAAACCTTTCCTGAAAGCAAGACAGTTGTGACACTAGGTTTTAGTTTATGTATGCTGTGATGTTTTTAAAAATGTTAAGTATGGCTTTAAATAATTTAATTGTTTTTAATTGAAGTAATTAATGTTAATTGGAATACTATTTAATGTGGTTTTAAGTCACTTTTATCTACGTCTAATGAAGTGGTGAACCCTTGAAAGCGCTTGCTTACAATAAATTGAATATTCTGCTGTGTTACATCCAGGGCTATGGTGTTTTTTCTCATTTGCTTCTTTTTTCTCTGGTTTGTTTTATTGCCTGAGGCTATATTCTTTGTTTATATATGTTTCTCAGAGGCTCACCTTTGCGAACGGGCTTCCCATTCGTGCAAAGTAGAGTACTTCCCTGCATTTATTCAACTACAGCCTGGACCACCAGATGGGGAACTGGAAATATACTCCTTTTCTGCCTCACAAGTTTCTTCTAGACTAGAGAGAGGAAATTTGCAATTGTTTTGCCTACCTAAGAATATGCATGCTCTACAAAACATTTGGGAAGCATTACCTATCAAATTTTATTTTGGGGAATTGGCTAGGCTTAAAATGGTGACTTGCGACATTAGCCTAGTATTCTATTATGATACTATGATGATACTATTAAATTAAAAAAAAATATGATGTATAATATGTTCATAGGTTCATAGGTTCATAGGTTCATACTAGGCTATCTGCCCGAGGGCATTTATAAGCCTAGCCCATTGTTTTGTGGCTTACGCCACCCCTTTAGTATGGGGAACTATACCCATTATTTTGCTGTGCCTCTGTCGAGCAGTGACACTGAGGTAATTCCTGGGGTATATCTGCGATCTCCCATCCATTGGTCAAGATTTCTCTTGAACAAGGCCAGCGAGGTGCTCTGCCTCACATGTACCGGGATTTTGTTCCACAGCATAGGGAGTCTTTGGGTGATGAATCTATCTCTCCAGCACGTCCTATTAATAGCCGTGTCGAGGTTTAAGTCTCCGCCCTTGTGGCTCTGATGGATCTAGATTTTTTGAGGTGAAGCATATTCATCAAATCTGGGTTAGACATGGCCTTGTATGTTAGGCAAAGGTCACCTCTGAGCAAGCGGTAAGCGACTGAATAGAGCTGGAGTTCTTTCAGTCGGGCAGCATAGGACAGATTTTGAGACCCTTTATCCTTTTGGTGAGGAACTTTTGTGGCCTCTCCAGCTGCTGCAAGTGTCGGGTCAGATACATTCGAATGGGGCATTGTACTCAATCATTGGTCTGATGAGTGATGAGTAAAGGGAGACTATGACCTCCCTTGATCTAGATGAGAATCCTTTCATGATAAGGTGGGCAATGTAGAAGGACTTCCTAACTACTTTAGCTACATGGGTGTCGAATGACAGACTACTATCAACCTGGGTCCCCAGGTCCCTGATAACTTCTTCTGTGCTCAGTGGATTGCCACCTATTTGGTAGCTAGGGGTAACCTTGTTTTTCCCGAAGGGTATGACTATGCATTTTTTTGGCATTTAACTTTAGGCCGTGGCTCTGGCACCAGTTATCCGTTTCTGTGAGACCCTTCTGAAGGATATCTGTGTCAGATGTGTTTTCTACTATGGCCCAGTTTGCAGTCATCTGCAAACTTTGTCAGCCATAACCCTCCTGTGTTTGCTTGTACTTGGAAAAGTAGATGCCAAACAAGAGTGGGCCCAGGACTGAGCCCTGTGGGACACCACTTGTGACAGGCTTTGAGTCTGACATGGCGCCAGCAACTCTGACCCTGTGGGTTCTGTCACTCAGCCAGTTTGCAACCCATCTTGTGATGTATGGGTTAACATTTAAGCTGATGAGTTTTTCAATGATACCCGAGTGGGGTATTGTATCGAAGGCCTTAGCCAGATCGAGGTAGGCTGTATGGACTGCCTTTCCCTCATCAATGGCTTTGGTGACTGTTTGAAAAAGTCAACCAAGTTTAAAAGGCATGATCTGCCTTTGACAAAGCCAAACTGGGTTGGATCCAAAGTCTGCAAATTCCTATGTCTTTATTTATGAGGTCCATTATGATCCTCTCCATGGCTTTGCAGATAAGGCTTGTCAAGCTAATGGGCGGTAATTTCCAGGGTCTGTGGAGGCACCGCCTTTGTGAAGTGGGACCACAGTTGCAGTGCGCCACTCCTGGGTGCGTATCCAGAGGTAAGACTTTGATTAAACAGCTGTCCTAGCTGTGGGTTTAATTCCTCATTGAGTTTGTGGAGCACACAGCCGGGGACACCATCGGGTCCCATGGATGCTGTGTTTTTTGCTTTGTACAGAGCAGTTCTCACTTGGGCGCTGGACATGTTTGGGGTGCTCCACTCGTTTGTTATAGATATCTCTCCTTTTGGGGAGGGGAGAAGTTTGCACTGAACCTGTCAGCCAGTATGTTGGCAATGTCTGTAGGATCAGTAATCTTCACATCATTTTGAACTAGTTCTGAGCATATCTGGGAGTTTCCTCCTAGGTTTCTAACATAGCTAAAGAAGGCCTTATGATTGTCTTTTGAGTCTTTAGCTATTTCTCTCTCGAAATTTGCTTTGGATGATTTTATGAGAGCTCTTAGTTTTTACTTATAGTGATCAAGGGTGTCTTACCTTTTAAGGATTTTGCTCTATCTTGTAGTAGCTTCCTCCTTTTGTTGTAGAGTTTGTTTATGGCTGGGGTCCACCAGACTGGACGCTTGCCTTTGGTACAAAGAGTCTTTGTTTTGCTTGGGATTGCCTTATCCATGCAGTCCTGCAGGTGCTGGTAGAAGGCATTTGTAAGTGATTCAGCGGCTTGAGTATTGTTTTCCCGGCTCGGGGCCTTAAAGGAGACCACACTAGTCTTTAGAAGTGTGAAGTCGGCTTTTGAGAAGTTCTTTACTGTGGTCTTTTTATTTCAGGTGGGGTGGGATGAGGACCTCCAGCGAGATTAGTTTGTGATCTGATCTCACCAGTGAGGGGTATACTTCCGGTGTTGAACATTGTGCTCCCATGTTCGTGATGATGAGATCAAGTATGTTATCTCCTCTTGTGGGGATGGTGACTAGTTGTTCCATGGCATTTGAGTTTATGAATTCCAGGAACTTTTGGGCTAGGGTGTTTGGGCTTGAGTAGTGTTCCCAGTCTATATTAGGGTAATTGAAGTCACCTAGTATGATGGTGTTTGGTGATTATATATGTTACTATTGGGATTAGTAGCCACATGGCCAAAGATGCATGTTATATGATCAATTCTACTTGTCACATAGTCAGTGTCTCAATGTCTTGCCACCAGAAATAAAGAATTCAGGCCTCTTCACTGTACTGTTTTGCTGTTTTGAAATAAATGATACAGATGGTTTACATATGACTAAGCAGTTTTTAAATAGAACATATCCATCTACATTTATTAAGACTGCTTATAGTAAGGGCCAGGCTAATAGCAGAAGCATACTGTTCATACAGGTTAATAGTCCTAGCAGTATTTTTTGCTGATGCCGTGGTGGTACAGCAGTAGCGTTGCTGCCTCACAGCAAGAGGTTCTCCCGTTCGATTCTTGGCTGAAGTGCGGGGAGTGCCTTATGTGTGGAGTCTGCATGTCCTCCCCGCGGTTGGGTGGCATTCGAAAGACATGCGTAAATGGGCGTGCCTTCATTGAAGGTTGGACGTTGAGCTGGCACCTCGGCGTTCGTGAAAATCTACTGCCAATCATTAGCAGACCGGAGTTCTGCTGTGGCGACCCCTAACCGGGAAAAGCCGAAAGACAAACAACAACAACAACATCTGTTGAATAAGGAATAGCTACACAAGCCTTGACTGTGTACTGGAATTATTTAATGAAAAATAGGGATGTAAAGCAAGTTGTTAGAAATATACCAATAACAATTTTTAAACCCCCATCTGTTTTAAAGAAAGATTAATATGTCCTCTGTCTTTTGGTGTCTGTGTTATAATGTGTAGGTTGTCAGGGATACCTATCTCTGTGTATGCATATATAACAAACATACCCATCCAGTAACATGTTATGTACAAAGTTCACATGATTTCTGTAGTTACAGCACTCCACATGTTCCTACTTGTGAATGTAAGTAATTTTATATAGGCAAAAATAACCATCTTATTTCCAAACAGCAAAGCTTAAAAAGGTCAAGGTACATAATGCCAAACAGAAAATAGGGAAAAGGAGAAAGCCCAAACTGAGCAAAACAGCATTGAAGACTGGAAAATGAAACTGTGAAAACAAACTGCAGAATGTCTTTGCAGTGGGATAATTCTCCCTGCATTAAAGCAATTATCCGTTCTGCATATTGGACAAGTGTGCCTCAATAATTGATAGCTTCAGAGAGTTTGTAAGGGGGCCACATGCCCACTTTACACCCCTTTTTAAAAACTAGACAAAGATTAAAGGTGAGTTAGCCCCCCTCCCTTTTACAAATATGAGTAGCTATTTTTAGTAACTAGCTTTAGTACATCATGCGCCATACCTGCCTGGCTTCTAATCTTTCAAGACGTTATACCAAATAATTCATAAATTTCAAGTTGTGACAAGGAGAATTATTCGGTAAAATATTTTCTCATATGGGTCTATTTCAGTTGGTCAAAATTTTAAATTGTCAAAACCCAGGTCTATGTTCTCAAATAAAAAAATTACAGCACGTGGCTAATAATTGAAAGTTAAACAGTGAACGTTTAACATGGTGAAAAAGCTTAACAGTGAAAAATAATTCATTGAATGGGGATACTTGTGCCTCCCACACCCTCCCTAACTATATATACCAACTCCAAGATCACACTACAGTCGGGAAAAGGGCAAATTAAAAAAAGGTTTCCTTCACTTACCTTATGCATCGTGGTAATTCCTGTTTGTTGGCCAACTATGACCATTCTATGAATTATTTTTCACTGTTAAACATGTTCAGTACATTAAACTTCCAGTGTTGAAGTTTCAGTTATTAGCCGTTCACTGTAATTTTTTTCAATGCTCGAAAATAGATCCTCAAAACCCATATGTTCGAGACCACTTGATCATCAATTTAAAATATCAAAAATCAACTAAGAAAAAAGAAACAGAGTTGGACGGAAATTGTGATACAGTGGGGATCGGGGTATATGCCGTTATCCTCCACTGTAGAGTTAGATTATATAATTAGAAGGGATGTGGGGGTGCATGGGGGCTTGCCCTCCCCTCCTAAAATGCTGTTTCTAGTTGAATTTTGATATTTTAAACTGTCGATCATTTGGTCTTGACCGTATAGGTTTCAACAATTAAAAACTTCAACATGCTGAAACATGTCCTTTTGAAATATATCACATTACTGTTATAAATTCAACCTCTGATATATTACATCCTGGTTCCAGCCTGCAGAATTCCTATGCAAGTGTAACTCAAATTCTCTAATTGTGCATATGCAATTAAGTTATGTCTGTACCACATAATATACCAATGCTGTCTGTTACTGTACAAGTCTGCTTAACCAGTATCTTACTGGAGGCATCTAAACTACTTGTTAATATTTGAGATTTGACCTGTGTTTTTAAATATGCTTTGCCTTTTCCTTCCTCATCTAAAGATGTACAGGTAAGAGAATTTGTGGTCCTTAAATTAGAGTTTGATCTGTATGTGTTTATGTGTGCGTGTTTATTTGTTTACATCTTCCAGACAAATGATATGCTCTCCCGAACTGGGTTGTAAGTTAACTGTTTCCAATGTTCAGACCTTAAGGTCATTAAGGCATACTGACTTTCTAATGTTGTAGCATTTATTTCCATCATATGGAAATTCCTCCAAGTTCTTTACATGCCTAACTAGAGATGGTAATTTATTGTATAACATAGTCATTGGCTGTGTTATATATGACTCCGTTTTTACAGGTGTAGTTTGCATGGTAGAATCACCCTTACAGAATGATCTCTTAAGTATGGTACTGGTTTGAACAGATTCAGACTCAACATTATCTGCAAAATTGCAGATGTATTGCTTTATTCTTGTTTACTCCCATTTTTTATTATGAATATGATGAAGATGGGTTCAGAGAATGATGCCAAGAATAAATGGTCTGGATGGTATTCAAATACTGACTTAATGCTGTTAATGCAATTTAATAAAAGTAACCTTTCATTGTTTTCTTACATACAGAAACAGAGTATATTCTCAG
Organism: Protopterus annectens; assembly: GCF_019279795.1. NCBI lineage: Eukaryota > Metazoa > Chordata > Ceratodontiformes > Protopteridae > Protopterus > Protopterus annectens. Next base: position 964,860,316 of record NC_056747.1, read on the forward strand.
TTGGTTTTGCCTATGAGCATATTTTTACTGAATTGTAGTACTGTGTTTGACATGAAGGGGTATTGTTGCTGCTGGCATTGCATGACACTGCAGGCTGGCTGCATTGCAGTAGCATTTTATTTGACATACATCATTTGTTGTTCTATATTGATATCAATTACCCTTCATTTTTATTAATCTACTAGCAACAACTACCCTTCTCATAAAAAAAAAAAAAGACTCTTAAACCTATGCCACAATGAGTTACTTGTAGGAGACTGAAGTTTATGGCAAATCATTTGATAACGGTTTACTTACAATGGTGGTTTGACTGAGTGTGTGTGTTTTGGGGGGGGGGAATACTATGTACTGTTAGTCATTCTGTTTTTCATGTCTCATTTTCATACCACCGCCTTATTTACAAGATTGACAAATCCCATCCTAGTGCATTCTTTTACATATCTGTTCCCACTCCCTCTACAGCTCCATTTTTTTAAACACTCAGGTAAGTAACCTAAATGAGAAGAAACAATTATTTAAACTGGTCATCTTTAGAAATGAAGGAAAGGAAGTCTTGAATAATCATAACATAGCAGATCATTTATTTAAAAATATGTGAAAAATGAAAACCAAAAAATCCATGACTATTACTGCAAATTTAAAGAAATAAAGAAAAATGAAGATGTACAAAAGCGATTTGAGGTCAGGCAGCTTGTGATAATATATATGAAATGTTTTAAGTGGATCATATAAAAAAAGTAAACATTGTTAAACTGAACGTTTGCTCACTGACATTATGTATCATTACTGGAAATATCTGAATAAAACAATGTTGTAGTTGTTGTGTCTTTCGGCTTTTCCCGGTTAGGGGTCGCCACAGCGGAACTCCGGTCCGCTAATGATTGGCAGTTGATTTTTACGTGCTAAGTTGCCAGCCCTAACGCACAACCTTCAATGAAGGTACGCCCATTCACGCATGTCTCCACGCAGAAGACACTCTAGCTGAGAGTCGAACCGGTCAGCGTCTTACTGTGAGGTGACAACGCTACCACAGCACCACCACCGCGGATATCTGAATAAAACAATATGTTCTTTAAAACATACATTCTAGACTTTTTGAAAGGATAAAAAATGACAGTAGTTTCGTAGTCTGAACAAGTAGTTAAATGGCATAGTGCATTAAATAAGAGGAATGTCAGTCTTTGTACAGCTAGACAGTCTGTGCAGTTGCAACTTCATTTCCCTCATTTGAAGAGATTTCTTGCTTTTTGTTCTTGTTCGTTTTATCTGCATTCTTATTTTCATCTTCCTTTCCACTGCTTGTGTCTGTGGTGATAGAGATGGGAATCTCTCTACCTGTCAAAGCTGGTAAGGCCAGTCGTGGGGCTTCGATGATGAGCTCACCATTGTGGGACAGCAAACAAGTTACTTCTTCAGAATTCACATCCTCTGGTAACAGGACTTCCTTCTTAAACTGATTGCACTCATAAGAGAAAACTGTTTCACCATCCTCACTTTTCATTTCATGTTTTCCTTCCACAGTGACTTTTCTACCAGCTACTTTCACTGTCAGTTCTTCTGGGGAAAACTGTTTAAGATCTAGAGACAGTGAGAAGCCCTTCTCATCATTTTGTATTCTGCTGCCTGGATCTTTTTCCCTTCTAGTTTGCAGTTTGTCCACAGGGAGTTTTCTTTTCTCCAGGACATCGTCAGACAGCTGCCGAAAGATCCCATTTATAAAGTTCATTGTTCGCCTCATTTGGTGCAAGTCTGTCTGCAGATGTTCATCGTGTTTCATTGTTGCAGTCATTACACTTGGGTTATCCTGCTGGCAGGCTACCTGCAGTCGGCCTGAATTCCAAAATCTTGGCCCGGCGTCGGTTGCTGTCGCCTCTTCCCTGATGTCAGTGCGCAAGGGGTATATAAGATGCAGCCGACACCATTTTCTTCAGTCTTTCTTGCCGCGCGGTGCCCGAAGTTAAAGCTGTTCGCAAGTGCCGGTCGGCCGACTCCTGAGATTTTCAAAATTGAATTTCAGATCCGAAGTCTTCAATAAAGCTAAGTACCCCATTGGGGAAACTTTTTTCTTGCTCCAGACCGATGTCAGAAAAAGTTAACAATTGTATTCTTGTGGGAAGCAAATACCTCGTAAGGATTTTCATTCTTACTGTATTCCTTGCCTAGGCCCTGACCACGACATTGCTAGTTGTCGGTTTTGTGCTAGATTTAACCAACGCACTATTAAGCGTCGGTACGATTTTGCTTTTCATTACTTTGGCCAAAAGTTTAACTATATAATGCCGTCGGAACAGCTGACGACTGGAGTTCATAAAAAACGCAAGGAAAAAGAAAGGGAAAGGCATCCGAGGTCCAAAACCGCCGACAAAGCCTCTTCTAGGCCAGTCACCAGTTTGCTGGTTCTCAGTGAGGCGCTTTCACAGCCCCTGACACCCACTGCCTCAGAGCCACAGGCCACTTCCGACTCCCATGTGGAGACAACTAGGCCTCTGGATACTCAAGGTATTGGGCCTTCGGAAACTAATCCCACAGATGGGTCCAGAGCCGCTGAGCAGGCATTGGCTTCTGAGGGTGTTTTCAGACCTACACAGCTTTATATCAAGCCAACTTCAGCATCCAAGACAAAGACTAAAACAGCTTTAAAGACAAGGAAACAAGTACAGCATTCTCCAGGACAGACTTCCATGCCTAAGAAACAGATGCTCAAAATGTCCGAAGACCTAATTACTTTGATCAGGGGTTCCCATCCCCCTCCTGAGAAGAGGCCTAGGCAAGACACTGAATATGATTCCTCTGATCAGGTTTCCATTTCCTGTGACTCCTCTTCAGAACAGGGATACTCTATTCCTCCCTATGAGGATTATGATGCTGAAGAATCTATTCCTTCAGCTTCTCCTCCCGAGGATTATTCTTTTGGGGAAACCCTGCATACCATGAGGGAGCATTTCCACTGGGAGAGCCAAGATTACTCAGAATCTAAGAAAAGGCTCAGAGACTTTCTTTTACTACCTCAGCACAGACCTCTTGCTATTCCACCTGTTCTAGACATTGTAAATTATGTATTTTCAGAGTCCGGACTGTCTCCCGACTCTTTACCTCTTGCACCTGTTAAGCCAGACAGATACTACAGGGTTCCAGATTCTCATAAATTTCTATATAAAAACCCTGCTGCTGACCCAGAAACTATATATCAGGATCCCAAAGGGGTCAAGGCCTCTATTGCAAAAAACCCTGTCCCCTCAGATAGAGACTCAAGGGCAGTGGACAGATGGGGGAAAAAAGTTTACACTTCTGCTACCTTGGCTGTAAGGGCTTTAAATTGTCAGTTTCATATGCTTAAATATCAGCAGTACTTAATGTCTCTGCTAAAACAGAAAATGTTGACAAATTCTGAATGTTCTGAGAACAAGGAAATGCAGGATTTATTGCATGCAGCTGAACAAGTGGGAAAGCATACTTTGCACTGTAGTTTTGATTCACTGGAGGCCTCTTGCAGGGCCGCTGTTACAGGTTCTGTCATTCGAAGGCATGCTTGGTTAAAGGAACAGACTCTACCTGATCATGTTAAAGCAAAATTATTGGATGCTCCATTACAGCATGATACTTTGTTTGGTGTTAAGGCAGAAGAGGTGTTGAAGAAAATGGAGGATAAAGCTAAATCTATGCAGACAGTAAAGGATTTCTTACAGGTACAGCCACCCAGATTTAGCAGGAACTGGCCTTCTAAGAATTGGTCCTTTCCCGTGTCAGACAGGCCACAAAGAGGCAGATACAGATGCCCTAGAGGCAGACAACAGCCCCAGGGCTCATACAGGCCCAAACAATGGGGTGCTTCTACCTCCAAAAGCGGAGAAGACAAATCACAGCCATATAGGAAACAGTCCCAATGACTTCCCTCTGCCAATGCCAAGCATTTATCTTTTGGCAGCACCCTTAGGGGGGAAAGCTAGCACTTTTTTCACAAAATTGGCACATGATCACCCAGGACAAATGGGTCTTAAATATAGACTCTCAGGGCTACAGGTTCCACTTTCACACCCTTCCAAAGGCAAAAGGTATGCCAGACCTGCCACACAATCAATGGGCAGAGGCACAAAAACAAGTTTCATCTCTCATGGACATGAGGGCTATTCAGCCGGTGCCACAACAAGAGCAGGGACAAGGATTTTACTCAAGACTTTTCTTAGTACCAAGAAAGGACAAAGCGTGGAGACCAATTCTGGACCTGTCTATTCTAAATACTTTTCTGGACATTTCGAAATTCAAAATGTTGACTCTACAGCAGCTTCTGCCCATGCTGGGCAAGAAGGCTTGGCTTGTAACTTTGGACCTCAAAGAGGCATACCTGCATGTCCCAATCAGACAATTTTGCAGAAGATACCTCAGATTCATAGCTGGCTCTATGCACTACCAATTCTCTGCAATGCCCTTTGGCTTATCTACTGCGCCCAGGGTCTTCACAAAATGCATGGCACTAGTAATTGCATTTTACAGACAAAGAGGAATTCAAATATATCCCTACTTGGATGACTGCCTTATTCAAGCAGAGATCAAAGACATTCTACTAAAGCATCTGGCGTTTGTAAAAAGATGACTAATTTGCCTAGGGTACACAGTAATCGAAAATAAATCAAAACTAGTACCCTCTCAAGAGATAATATCCCTGGGTGCAAGCTTAAATACAACTGCCCGGATGGCTTATCTCATGCCAGACAAACAAAGGCAACTGACTTCTTACTTCGAAAGCATGGCAACAAAGACCTAGTTATCTGCAAGAAAAATTCTGCAGGCTCTGGGCTACATGGCATCCAGCATTCTGCTAATTCCATATGCAAGACTGCATATGAGGAAAAAAGTGTTTGGACTCAACATTGCCACAGCCTGGAATCATTAATTTCACTCATTCCCTGCCTGCAACACGAGTTTTGATGGTGGGCACAGGCCTGTCACCACAACAAGGGACAGCCATTCTCTTTACCCACAGCCAGGCAAACACTAACAACAGATGCATCAGATTATGCCTGGGGGGCCCACATGGCAGGAAAATGTATTCAGGGCACATGGCCCGCAAGCCAAAGGCATCTTCACATCAATCAAAAAGAGATGCTAGCTGTACAAAATGCCCTGACAGCCTTCAAGGACCTACTTCATCCAGGACAGCTGCTGATAAAGACGGACAACACCACAGTCATGTGGTACATAAACAAGCAGGGAGGCACACATTCCTACCCCCTCTGCAGACAAGCCATGATTTTGTGGAACACAGCATTGACTTATCAAGTACACCTGCAAGCACAATTCCTGCCAGGAAAAACAAATGCTCTGGCAGACGAACCAAGCAGAAACCTCATGGATCCTCACGAGTGGAAACTAGATCCACACATCTTCAACATGATAACAAGGAAATGGGGATGCCCAGACATAGATCTTTTTGCAACCCCTCACAACTGCCAACTTCAGAGATTCTGCACAAGGACTTATCACAAACAAGCATGGAAAGTGGATGCTTTGTCATTCAGCTGGAACAACCTTACAGTATATGCCTTTCCTCCACTGCCTCTCCTCCCCAAGGTACTCCTAAAGGTCAGACAAGAGAAGCCACAAATGATACTGATTGCCCTGGATTGGCCACGCCAACACTGGTACCCAATCGTAAGGAGCTTGTCTCAAGGCCCAGCCTGGGCATTGCCTCAAATTCCTCATTTACTGACCCAACAAAACAATCAGATCCCGCACAGCCAACTCAGAACCCTAAATCTAGCTGCATGGCAGATAGTGTAACCATTCAGAATACACCTCTCTCTAAAGCGGTTATGGGTGTTATTTTGGAGGCCAGGAGGCCCAGCACCAGAAAATCTTATGCAGAAAAATGGGAGAGATTCTGTGCTTGGAACCAGGCACAAGGAATTGACATGCTTGTTCCAAATATTCCTCAGATTTTACAATATCTAACTGAGATGCTGGACAAAGGCCTATCTTTCTCATCAATTAAGATCCATGCTTCTGCCATTTCAGCTCATTTGGACCCACCTATTTTTTCACATCCATTGCTTAGGCAGTACCTCAGGGGGACCAAAAACAAGACCTCCAAGGAGAGCACCAATACCTGCATGGGACCTCAATTTTGTCTTGGAAAAACTCACACTGCCTCCTTTTGAGCCAGCCAATACAGCTGAGATAAAATTCTTATCATGGAAAACAGCTCTGCTCCTAGCAATAACTTCTGCAAGAAGAGTCTCAGAGTTACAGGCATTAATGGCTGTGGAACCTTTTATTATCTTCCATCCGGACAGGGTTTCTCTAAGGATAAACCCAACATTTATGCCTAAGGTAGTGTCCAGTGTGGCTCTTAACCAAACCATTCATTTGCCTACTTTTTACCCAAACCTACAGAATAAAGGAGAGAGACGTCTGCATTCTTTGGACATAGACAGAAATCTACACTTCTACTTGGACAAAACTAAAGCTTTCAGAAAGACTGAGCAAGTTTTAGTGGCATATGTGCAGGATCACAAGGAAAGGCTATCTCAAAGCAGACTATTTCAAAATGGATAGTACACTGCATTCGTTTCTGCTATTCACAACATGGCAAATCAGTGCATAAGGGCATTAGACCACATTTTACCAGGGCAGCAGCCACCTCAGCAGCCTTCCTCAGAGGAGTACCAACCAAGGATATTTTGGAGGCTGCAACTTGGACTTCAGTGCACACTTTTACTAAGCACTACCACTTACCTCTTTACTCTAAATCCAGAGCAGGCTTTGCCACTGCAGTTCTGCAGGGCCTCATAGCCACTCCTAATTCTATTTAGACCCAGCTGCCCAACCTCAGTTTTGGGATTCAACCCAAGTGTAATGACTGCAACAGTGAAACACGATGAACATAGTACAGTTGTGTACCTATCATAAATGTAGATGTTCGAGTGTATTCACTGTTGCAGTCCAGGCTACCCACCTACCATCCCCCTTTCTTTACTGGGAGTTATCTGTACTTCTCTATTCTATACAACTTATGTGGTGTATTTGCTTGTAGATGAAGGTAATGTTTATTTTAGTGCATTCTTTTTATAAGCAATGTTTTTGGCCTACCCTTTTGGGGGTACCTGACATCTGGGGCAAAAAAAAACTGAAGAACATGGTGTCGGCTGCATCTTATATACCCCTGGCGCACTGACATCAGGGAAGAGGTGACAGCAACCGACGCCGGACCAGGACTTTGGAATTCAGGCCGACTGTGGGTAGCCTGCCAGCAGGATAACCCAAGTGTAATGACTGCAACAGTGAATACACTCGAACATCTACATTTATGGTAGGTACACAACTGTACTTTCCCTTTCCAGCTGTTCAAAGGTGCTCAGGCTGAATGGCCAAGCTGTGAAGCCTGGTTCCTATGAAGCAAACACAGGGCTGAAAGAAGCTCGAAAAACTGGAGTCAGTAGCATTGTGTCTGAATATCTCTACTCTTTGGGCTGTCGTGTGCCTTAACTATGTTGTCATATTTACTGTCTCAATGAGCTGAGCACTGCAGCCTTTGTACATATTGTTTGCATTCAAGATAGTTCCGGAATCTTCAGTGCTTTACCAGCTTCAGCTATGAGGGAGGAGTATGAATATATTATGCAAATGAGGTGCTGTGTAACCCACCCTCATATCATGTTCCGTAATACAGCTCTGGTACCTGCTGGAAACTTTAAGTTCTCAGGAGAAATAGATTGAACCACTGAATGCGTAGCAGCCAAAACAATATAATATAACAGTGCAGTTTGTTTCATACATAAAAATGTATTTCATCAGTAAAAGTGTGACCACTGACCAGTTCCTATTCTTGTCATTTGAAATGTAAAGCAGTAGATCTTTCAATACTCCTTACATTAAAAATTGGTTAAAATAGTGTTTTATTTTCACATAATATATCTGAGAGTCATATATCCTCATGTTTAGCTCTTAGAAAGTGCACTAGAAACTGACACGTAAGCCATCACTTAGCATTAATGTCAAGCATAGCTCTTAATTTCTTACCTCCAAAATCAGAGAAGAATCTAGAAATAATTTTTATTTATTTTTATTTTACATTTGTTGACCGGGAGAATCCGACTGGATACATGTCCATTTTCAGCGGAGGCCCGGGAAGAAAAACTCCACAGATTAAGAACAAACAACTATGAGATTTCTACATAGCAAGCAAGTATTCATAGGAAAATACATGATTTAACAAGATTCCATAGTTTTAAAGTTACAAAGTACAATATTCATTGGTAGTCGCAAGTTTTAACAAAATTCCATAGTTTAAGTTAAAGTAGCACTTAGAATGTATTGGTTTCCAGTAATAACATTGATTGAGACAAATGTAAGTAAAAGGGGGTTGAGAGTAGATGTCAGGGTTAGTTTTGTGAGATGTGGTTGGGTTTAAAGTTAGAATATGTATAACTGCTGACTGTTGGTGTAGGTGTTTGCAGGTGAGGCACTACAAGGAGGAGTCACAATTCTTCTTGAAAGGATAGAAGTGAAAAAGAGCATGAGAGTGGGCCAGAGGGTGTGATATGGGTCAACCTGGTGGGGTAGCAAGGGCATAGCCATGTGAGTTTAGGTGTTCTTTTAGTAGCTTTTGAATGTAACCATTGAGTTGGCTGAGGTAATAGCAGAAGCTAATGAGTTCCGAATTTTACCAATGTAGTTAGGGAAGAGGAAGTCACCTGCTGTGTTATTGCTTTTGGTCACCTTGATTAGTCTTTTATCACTAGAGCGAAGTTGTCTAGTATTAGTTTGTAGTTTAAGTAGATTAGTAGCATTGTCGCCTCACAGTAAGATGTTGTCCTGTTCGATTCTCAGCTAAAGCATCTTCTGTGTGGAGACATGTGTGAATGGGCGTACCTTCGTTGAAAGTTGTGCATCAGGGCTGGCAACTCGGCACGTAAAAATCTATTGCCAATCATTAGCAGACTGGAGTTCTGCTGTGGCGACCCCTAACCGGGAAAAGCCGAAAGACACAACAAGATAGTGCTGTTTTTTCAGGAAGTAGTAGGAGTTTCTGGGTGAAAGAAAGCTGATGGAATGAGAGATTTGTAATTCAAGACAGTTAAGTTAGTGAATGACAGTGGTGGGCACAGTAGGGGGCATCAGTTGCAAATTTGGCAATTTGATTGTAGCAGATGTTAAACTTGGCCATTTCAGTTTTTGGTAGGTTGGTGAAGATGGGAGCGGTGTAGAACAGTGTGGAGAGGAGGTGGGTTTGAGCTGTGGTTTGTTTTTATAAAGACATGCCCATTTTTTTGTGAATGTTTTTAATAGTTTGATTTATATGCAGATCAAACTTGAGGTTGTTGTCAGTGGTCACTCCTAGCAGTTTAGTATGAGTGTCTGAAGAGATGATAGTCCCATCTCTGAACACAATAAGATGGATTTGTTTGGTTTAAATAGCAACAGTTTGGTCTTTTTGGGATTAAGTAATAGGCTTTTGTTATGAAACCAGGTTTCTGTAATTTGGAAGGCTTTTTGGGTAATAGAGAGGAGTTCATGTGGGTCATTGGCTGAGCAGACTAATGTTGCTTCATCAGTATATTGCATAACAGTTGCATCTTGGCATATGCTGTGGAGATCATTAATGAAGATGGAGAATAGAAGGGGTCCCAGAATGGACCCTTGTGGGACTCCTGTGGTAATAAGCAGCAGTGAGGATAGGTTGTTTTCCCGTCAAACTGCTTGTTGTCTACCATCCCATATAGATAGTTTTGGAACCAGGCTAGTGCGTGATCACTAAGACCAAGATTAGTAAGGGAGTGGAGTAGTTTGGGATGGTTGCCATATCGAAGTCTTTTAACAGGTTAAAGAGTTAAAGAATATGGCAGGTGTTAGTTTACCTAACCTAAGTGCCTGTTTTGGATGATGAGGTTTGTAAAGGAAAGAAGAGCTGTGGTTGTACTGTGGTCAGGGCAGAATCCATGCTGGGTAAGAGAGAGAAGTTGGTTATTAAGTAGGTATGGCATAAGTTGATAATGTATACATTTTTCAAGAATTTTTGCTAGTGGGGACAGGATGGCAATAGGGCAATAGTTGGTGAGGTCAGTGGATGTTCCACCTTTATGTAAAGGGATGATGTAGGAGGTTTTCCGGATTGGTGGGATGGTGCTTTCTGATATTGATCTGTTAAGTAGAATAGAGATTGGGTAGGCAAGTTCATTAGCAGCCATCTGTAGGTATTCTGCTAGGATGCCATCTGCTCCTAGGGTAGTAGGTTTAAGTTTGGATAGTAATTGTTTGACATAATTGGTAGGGATGCGTTGAAGCTGGAAGGTAGTTTGAGGACTGACTGCAGGTTTGGGGATATTAGTAGTAGTAGTGGGTTATTGAACTTGTTTAGAGATGGTTTCTATGAAGTATTTGTTGAATAATTCAGGTATGTCAGTGATTTTGCCTGTGGAGGTTGGTGATGGGATGGAGGGTTTGCCGGGATGAAGTAGTTTATTTATTCCTGCCCAGAATTTTTGGGGGTTGTTTTGGTGCCTGTTTTGCAGATGTAGAAAATAATTCTTTTTATCTTGGAGAATAGTTTTTTTGGTTTCGTTAAGTTTTTGGAATTGTTCTCTAGTTGCTGTAGTTTTGTGGCTCTCCAGTGATGCCAAGCTTATTCCTTTGAAAACTCTTATTTTTAGTCTCTTTGGTGATCCAGGGGGCAGTATTCATTTTGAATTTTGTGGTACGAGGTGGGGCATGGGCATCTAAGATTTTTAGAGAAGTGTTGTTGAATTGGATTACAGCTTCTTCTAGGGGTACTTCTTTTAGTATGTTCCAATTATGGTATTTTAGTTCGAGTTTGAATTTGTTTGGGTCAAAGTTATTTTTGTTCCGGGTAGTTTGTATTAGTGAGGTAGAGTTGGCATGGATTTTATATTTTAGTAAGAAGGTGGGTTAGTGGTCACTAAGGGTGTCCAGAAGGACTCCTGCTTGGTATGGAGTACTGGTCTTACTTATCAAGATCCAGTCTAGGAGACTTTCTTTGATTTTAGCATTTCCTAGCCTAGTTCTAGATTGAATGACTTGGTTGAAGCTGTAGAGATTAATATGGTTGGTGGGGTTAGTGGTTGAGCAAGTGTTCCAGTCAATATTAAAGTCACCTAGGATGATACTTTATTGAGGAAGATTTTGATTAACCCAGTGTAGGAGGGATTCTAGGGAGGGAATATTGTTGCCTGGTGGTATATAGCCAGTGATAATATTGACTGATTTTTTTGTTGCTAAGTTTGAGTTTGGCTAGGAGAAGTTCAGAAGTACTGAGGGAAGGGATTAGAGGATTAACAGTAAACATTTTTAGTTTGTTTTTGTAAAGTAATGCTACCCCACCCCCTTTTTTTGGATAGTCTGTCTTTTCATAATACGTTGTACCCAGGTGGGAGGAACTCACTGTCTGGTGTTGTGGGTTTTAACCATGTTTCAGTTAAGGATAGTAAATTGGGGGGATAGGTGGATATCAAAGCATGGAGTAGGTGCACTTTGTTATTTATGCTTCTGATATTTAAGCTAAGTAGTAGAAGGCTATTTTCTGGTCTAGAGATGGGAGATAGGTTGGTTGAGAGAAATGGAATAGCTGAAATATTTGTGCAAGGGTTTGTCCCTGGATTGGGGTGTATGTCTCCAGCTAGGATCAGTTGATGGCTAATATGGTTTAAGAGTTTGGTTAGTTTGGTTAGAATGGCTATGTATCTATTTGTAGTAAGTGATTTGGTAGAGATTGTGAGGAGTCTTCCTGAGGGAGGTGGGAGAATAATGTGGTGGTGATTACTTGGGGACATGTGTAGGCTGTAGTGATGGGTAAGAGGTGTGTGAGAGAAAGTATGTTTTGAAGGGGTAGTTAAGGTACCATTAAGTATGGTTTGGTAGGAGGTAAGGTAGTGTGTTGATGCTAGGAGAAAGAGGATGGTGAGATAGACTGTGTGCATGGTAATTAGCTTGTGATAGTGTGAGTGTGTCATGTTAGTGGGAGGAGTATGTGTGGGCGGGGATAAGGGGATTGGTTGATGATGAGGTGTTTGCTAGAGAGTGATTGGTGTAGGTTAGGTAGGTGGAGAGATTAGGTATAAAGGAGAGCAGAGTGAGCCCGAGCGGTAGCAAGGGCGAAAGGAGTGGAGTTGCACCGAGAGCAACAGGTAAGGTGGGTTCCTAAAAAAACAATCAGTATCAGTGTAGATACTTAGCAGGTAAGTTAGGAATACAGGACAAATAGTATAGGATGGCATTACAATAAAGACAAATTAAAGAAAGTACTTGCACTAGCTTTTGAAAGTCAAATAAGAATTTCATGCACTAGTCTGTGAAAGTCCAAAGGAAAAGCCAGGTAGTAAGATAGAGGGTCAAAAGTATCCTTTTGTTAGGGAATTATAAGCCCTGAGTCCTGGTCTGCAAGGCCATGGAACGTATCATCATGGAACTCATAAACAAAGACATTGGTAATCTCCAAACTCTGGACCCTACTCAGTTTGGATTTGTAAAAGGCAGATCATGTCTCCTAAACCCGATTGACTTCTTTGAAGCAGCCACCAAAGCCATAGATGATGGTAAAATGGTTCACACGGCTTATCTAGATCTCGTCAAGGCTTTTGACACCATTCCCCACTCTGGAATTATAGATAAGCTCACTAAACTAGGTATAAATCCCTATTTCACAAGATGGGTTGCCAACTGGCTCATGGACAGAACCCACACTGTGAAAGTAGCGGATTCCAAATCCGACATCAGACCAGTGACAAGTGGAGTACCACAGGGTTCAGTCCTGGGTCCTCTCCTGTTTGGTATCTACTTCTCTGAAGTGCAGGCCAACACAGAAGGTCTTTGGCTAACAAAGTTTGCAGATGACTGCAAACTAGGAGCCATAATCGAAACTCCTAACGATGTGGACAAACTACAAAAGGGCCTCACTGAGACAGATACCTGGTGTCAAAGCCATGGCCTGAAGCTCAATGCCAAAAAGTGTATTGTCATCACCTTTGGTAAAAACTCTGTACCCATGAACTACCACATAGCTGGTAGTCTACTTAATGCCGAAAATGTGATAAGAGACCTTGGGACACAGGTGGATATTAGTCTCTCCTTTGATAATCACATCGCCACAGTGGTCAGGAAATCGTTCTATGTGGCTCATCTCATCACAAAAGGATTCTCATCCAGAAAAAAAGAGGTCATTGTTCCCCTCTACTCATCACTCATTAGACCCATTATAGAGTACAACGCCCCTTTTGGTATGTACCTCACAGGACATCTACAACAACTGGAAAGACCACAGAAATACCTCACAAAGAGGATTACTGGCCTCAAACAGATGCCCTATGCAGACCGTCTCAAAAACCTACAGCTTTACTCCATCGCATATCGCCTACTCAGGGGCGATCTCTGCCTAACATACAAAGCTATGCCAAACCCAGAGCTGTTGAACATGCTCCACTTAAAGAAATCCCAATCCCTCCGAGCTACATGCTCTAGGGACCTTAACCTTGTCACCACAATAAACAGAACATGCTGGAGGGATAGATTCCTGTCCCAGAGACTTCCCATACTCTGGAACAGACTACCTATCTATGTCAAACAGAGCTCCTCATTAGCACTCTTCAAGAAAAATCTTGATGATTGGATGGGAAATGGGAAATTCACCCCGGGGATCACTTCTGTGGCTCTGCTCGACAGGGGCATAGGAAAATTATTTTCTTGGGTGGCGAAAGCCAGGGTACATTTTTTGGCTAGGCTTGTATGGGCCCTTGGGCCGATAGCCTAGTACCTACATATAAACCTATGAATAGACTTCTGAGGAACAGGGTCACCAAACTACAAGAAGTATTGAAGGGTGTCACTGGAGGGAAGTCTGTTAGTCTGAAAGAATGAGGGGGGCTACAAGAGGGTCACATGCAGCTGTTGCCCTTGGCTTAGTGAGCGCTAGGATGCTATATTTATGTATTTTTTTTCAATACTTGTAAAGTACAAAGTAGCTTATAAAATGTAAAAGTTTAGGAGCACGTTCACCATGAAAGAGGCACCTACATTCACTTGTAAAGTTGAGTAGTGTCCTGTAGCAGCACGATCCACTGAAAGGTTGTCCAGAAGAGCACTTTCAGTTTTGGGGAGGGAGGCCTGAATGTATGAGGTCACTCATTTTTATTCACTTGTAAGGTAGAGAAGTGTCCTGTCAATGTTATAATAAAAGTCGTAGCAGCACGATCCACTGGAAGGATGTCCAGGACAGCACTTTCAGTTTTGGTGGGGGGGGGTGCTGAATGTATGAGGGCACTTGTTTTTCTTAACAAACTATAGGTTTAAATCTAATCATAGGGCACACAGTCTTCGAGGGGAATATCCAGCTGCAGAAGGGGATTCCAAAATGGCATCCCCAAATTACCAGTTTTAGGAGGGATTAGGAGGGGCAGAGCAAAATGTTGAGCCAAACTCAAGGACAGCTGACAGGTATAATGCCAAATAGTTTTCTTTATTTATGAAATTAAATGCTTTAATGTTTCTGAAATACATTTTTATAAGAAAAGAAGTCTGGAAGCTAATTAAGGAATTCTGCCTCACAGAGTTTACTCTGGGATGGCAGTGATGTACAGCAGATTCACAACACCCCTGTCTCACAGTGCTTTGCCCTCTGGACTGGTTATTGGCTAGGATGCCTTATGTTATTAGTGTTTTGTGTAGATTTTCATGTGAGTCTCCAACTTCCAACCACATTCCCAAGTCATGATGACAGTTGGATTGATGAGACTAAATCGGAAGAAAGTGTGTTTTTCTGCATGTATATGGGTTCTGTGGCTTTCTGGGAAAGTCAGCTGCCCAACCACTCAAATACTCACAAACGTCTTGAAACAGATAAAGCAAGCATAGAAAATGAATGTTAGCTCTGTTGTTTCACATCTCACCATAGCTCTCAGGTGCAGCTATTTTTCTAATATTTTTCCATGTCCCTTGTAAAAATGTTGATTTTCTTGTAAATCACTGAAGACTGCAGTCAGTCACTAATGACAGACATTAGAGCTTCAAACTTCTTACTCTTAAGAACATGCTTGCTAATGCACAGTCTGTTGTTCTGTTACCTTTGTAAATGAATTACAGTAATATTTAAAAGTGTCCCTGATGTCAGCCTTTTCCTTCATGATTTTTATTTGTCCCTGAACAAAGAGGTTAAGAGTCATGCTTCCTGCATTAACAAATTTGAAATTGGTGTTAAGAATATGTTTCATTATGTATAGAACAGACATGAACATGTCTACTTCTTTCACAAGCTTTCTGTTAATAAGTCAGTGCAACTGTTTTGCATTCTTAAATTGACTCCTTCTGCATTATCATAGCAACCTGTCTCATGGTTCCTTTATTTATTTGTAATTTTTCCTAGCAGTAAATAAGAGTAATAGGCTATATTGGTTTATCATTTTTTTAAAATGTGAGATTGACTAACAGTAATTGGATTGTGTTTAATTGACAAGTGATTATTTAACCCCAAAACATCTGAAACTGTGGAAGGTTGACAGGGACATTGCAAAGGTAGGGAAAACACAAAAACATTGTGTTTTGCAGCGGGAGTTCCTGTACTGCCAGTATGGGTGGAAGATGACCACCTCTACTGTGATGCTAACTCTGAGACTGAACTAACTCAGACAACAATGAAAAGGTGACGAAAACACAACACTTACCTTCTTGCTCTTCTCCCCAGTGACAGGATGACAGCGATCATTCAGGTTCCATATTTTGAGCATCCATGAGCTAGCAGGCAGCATACATTAAGCTGCATTAAACACAATTTCAACACTTGTGAAAGATTGCCCTTTGATTTTCAAGGATACATGTATTCTGGGTAACATTAAGGAAATAACGATCCTCAAATGTTCAGAACGCATTTGGGGAACCTTAATTTTGAAGTGCATGATATGGTGTGATTGTTTATAAACTAACCAAGCTAAATGGACTAGTTGCTCTGAATATGAGGTAAAGACGAGTTTGTCAGAAAAGTGCTTAACAAGCTTTTATTAAAACATACCTCAAAGCTGTTAAGTTCTAGTCTCACAGTAGAGCCAGGATTGGCCTTTGGTTCAATCATGTTATAGGCAAAAACCTCCATGGTGCCCCTCCACTGCCCACTGCTCCTCCCATTCACATCGTCTTCCCCCTCCCCCAACCCTGGCTTCCTCTCACACCATTCATGTTACTCTTTTATTCCTTTTGTCACATTTTGTCTACTCATCAACTTTTTCCAGCATCTTTTTAAAACAACCTAACTGGAATAAATAATTGAAATAAGCCAGGGGCATCTCCCTAAAGTCTTGGGATTCTTGATGTTTTAGAATGCATTTTACAAGGTTTTAAGGTGCATTTTACAAGTTTTTAAAGAACCTTTGCATCCAATGATGATCTGAGCAAAAATCATGACTATGGAAAGAAATTAACTCTTACTCTGACTTTGCATTTTTATGCATCCTTCAAACAGACCTTAAATAGCTAGTACTGCACTGTAATAAGTGTGGAGGAAATAAACAAGTTAGGCCAGTCATGTGGGGACTACTAGACTTCCAGATACCATGGTGTTGGAGATACTCTAAGGTGCAAATTGGAGATTTCTTCCAACCTTTTGATCCAGTGATGGCAAGAACAGAAATTATGAGTGAGGAAATAAATTCAGTCTTTTTTTTCAAAAAGGACATAGGTTCTGTATGAAGCTTAATGTTCAAAGTAGGCAAAGTCGCAGCTCACAACAGACTGTGAAGACAAATGATCAAATGCTTGAGAAGTTAAATAAATGATACCTTGGAACAGAGCCTGACTCCATTCACTCTCAGCAAAAAGACAATAATTGTCTACATATCTCTCTGGAGTAAGATTGGGATTAAGGTGAAGTTATAAATGGCCATAGTTATATATTTCAAATACCTGCTGTTGTTACATGTATATACGGAATGACTTCTCATGCTTCAAAAGAATGCAGCATTCTGTGTACTAAGTAGGAGATACTTCTTTAATAATGAATCTGTGTCTGCTCTGCTCCATAGAAGAAGTGGTGCAGGGTATGGAACAAGCTGTTACCTTAGCTAACTCTTCTGGTATGCATTGCATAGGGCATTGCTTTGTACTAATGCATCTGTTTGATTTCACATATCTGGTGACTACATTACATTTATTTTGCACTTTAGTATTCCTGATGTAATTCATGTAGCATCCCAAGCATTTGCCTTCCATTTGTCTGCAAATTAAGATTTTGTCAACTTTCATCAAGTCCTGTACATAACTTTTTTTATCTCTTGAAAGGAAAGTAAGACTGATGTCATTCTGTACTGTTGTCTTTTTTTTTACCTAGGCCAGCCTCTCTGCATAAATTCTTGAAGTAACTGCATT
This sequence comes from Protopterus annectens, assembly GCF_019279795.1. Taxonomy (NCBI): domain Eukaryota; kingdom Metazoa; phylum Chordata; order Ceratodontiformes; family Protopteridae; genus Protopterus; species Protopterus annectens. The sequence goes on from NC_056747.1 coordinate 964,877,671, forward strand.
CCTATATCAATGTTAGTGAGTGTGTTAGTACATCTATCTCTGGAATTCTTATTTTTGTGATACTATTCAAAGAATTTCTACCTGTTCTTAAAACTGTTTTGCTTTTCTGGTAAATATGTACTACTCATCACATGTCTATAAAGAGTCATACCTCTCAACCTCTTAGGGCAAGAAATCTGGACAAATGCTAAAATAATGGGGGACAAAGGCCCAAAAAAAGAGGGACAGATTTTAAATATTGTTCTTATAGACTTAGAAAGTTGCTAGAATAACTGTTTTTGTTTTAATATGCATGTGTTGAAGGATATGAAGTCTAAAATTCTGATGTCTGTCAATATTTAGTGACTTCAGTGTTCTTCTTTTGGCTTTTCCCGGTTAGGGGTCACCACAGCGGAACTTCGGTCCGCTAATGATTGGCAGTAGATTTTTTACTGGTGCCGAGGTGCCAGCTCTACGCCCAACCTTCAACGAAGGCACGTCCATTCTATGCATGTCTTTCAAACACCACTCGACCGCGGGGAGGGCATGCAGACTCCACACCATATTGGTGCATCTCACAGAGTGACATTCACAGTGACAGGTATTAAGTTGCAATGATGTTATATTACACCTGTCTGTACAGAACTGTCCTTAACTTTAATGGTCCTCTAGGTGAAGGGCTATGTCATGCCACCCACTGTCTATTGTCACCACCCCACATCTTCTACTACTTTCCCCTCTTCCACCCTCCCTGGGATCCCTATATGACACGTTACTTTTTTCTTGCTGTCTTACTCTTCAGCTTCTTTTCCAGATGCCATAGCTTTCTCTATGCTCTGAAATACATTGTAGAGTTTTTTAAACTGCCTTTTTAGCCACTGATGACCTGAACAAAAATTTTGACTAAGGAAAGAACTGTATTGTTACTGTTCAACATTACCTATCCATGCATCCTTTTAACATATAAAACTGGCCAAGACAGCATGGTAATAACTATGTAGGAAATAACTGAATTAAGCTGGGGAGTCTGGGGGCCACCAGGCCCCAGAAGCATTTTCCCAAACTTTTGATCCAGTGGTTGCCTGAATCAATGCTCACAATAAAATAAGAAGGCAGATGTTTAAGAGGATGGAAAAATCATATTTCTGAATACTGCTTGCCCCCCCCCCCCCCAAAAAAAAGAACAGTCACTATCCCTGCATTCTTTTGGCGTTAGACTGAAATAAAAGCAGACACAGACGGCCACAGATATATATTTCAAGTGACTGCTGTCACCCATGTCCCAAAAAGCCAGCTACCTGTATATGTGCCTGATGTGTGATTATAAGTAAAGTAAAAAAAAATGATGATCACAGTAATGCATTCCAACCTATTGCTCATAGAGAATACAGTATCTCTATACAACGTATAGTAACTTTCTTTGTACACTTCTGAGGACTGTGAGAAAAGTAAAAGAAAGACTAACCACACTGTCCCCATTCCCAGCACCAGCTACAATGACCTCCTGTGCAACCTTGTAAGGTTTTACTGTGAGGAAAATTAAAGAAATAATGACTGCATTATCCCCAGCCTCCCAGACAAGCTACAGTACCCTTCTGTACATTTCTCTGAGCAGGGATCATTTTAGATTGGGTGTATTTGAGGGTAAAGGACATCTCTAAGCCCATGTCAAAATCCATTTATAAAGTTTGGGGTGTGGGATTCACCAGATCTGTTGAAGATCTAAGGGTCTGAATGTTCTGTGATATACTTTATGGCTAATTATTTAAGATAATTACTTGTTAGCTGCCAGAAGGGTTATATATGCACCCAGCATTATTGTGTGCCCACAGATACACATGGATAAACCTGTACAGAGGCAGGGAAGGCATGCTGACTCCATATAGAAAAAAGATATAGCCAAGAACTCAACAAAATCATACCACTGTGAAATGTCAACACTATCCACTGCACCACTTTGTTTCACACACATCCTGCTTCTGCCAAACAACCAAAGATAACTGTTATATGCAAGGTAGACTTCATCAGATAAAATCAATTAAATCTCAGCCTCCTTTTATATTAAATAAAACATATATGAATTAACATAATTACCCTCATTTAATTACTAAGCATTAAATTCTTAAAGGTCCACTGCACAATGTTTTGTTTATGTTAAAACTTCAGCCTTTTCTTTTAAAGTTGGTCCAATAGATACTTGATCATTTAATCCAGGAAACAATGTGGCATTTAAGTTTAACTGCCACACTAATTCCCTCTTTAAAAGCAATCTTTGCCAGTAACCATTTTAATTTTTTTCTAATATCCCAAAAGTGAACCTTTTAAAGTTAGGGCATACCGTGGAATGTCTGTACAATGCATTGGTGTTTTTCTTCCTACTTATCTTTTTCTGTCTGATGAAGTCTCCCTGAGGGATGAAAACACTTATGGAGTGTTATTTGGTGTGATTTTTACATTAAATTTTCCATTTTCCTTGGTTTGAAGTCCTTTCTGTTTTTGGATTTTTACAGTTTTTGGTGTGCAGCAATTTTTGAACTTTTTACTGTTACGTGCAAGGTCGATGTTTGTAATAATAAGTGAAAGAAATGAAAGGTCAACATGTTACTCTTAGATGCATTACAGTCACCTCCGCATACACAGACATAATGGCAGTACTAATGATTGTACACAGACATAATGGCAGTACTAATGATTGTACACAGACATAATGGCAGTACTGATGATTGTACACAGACATAATGGCAGTACTGATGATTGTACACAGACATAATGGCAGTACTAATGATTGTACACAGACATAATGGCAGTACTAATGATTGTACACAGACATAATGGCAGTACTAATGATTGTACACAGACATAATGGCAGTACTAATAATTGTGCCATGAAAGAAGTTACAACAAACTTGTTACTCTTACAGTGTAAGACAACTCTTGCATCTCCCCACACACCCATAAGCTATAGCAATACTAGTTTTCACTGATTTCAGCAATTAGCAATACATTTTGTGATATTAGTACTGCCACATCACATCAGTGACTGTTGTTTTGCAGTCAAACAATAGCAGGGGTAAGCCACTTTTATTCATCTCGTTGAGAAATAATGTATACCTGCCACTGTCCATAATTTGACTTAATATTTTTTTGCCCTGACCCTTGTGCAATTTTTGATTTGCTTGTAAATCATTCGGAATTGTAGACAGTCAATAATGCCAGACTGAGTTTCATGCTTATGCATGTTGATGCAAAGCATGTTATTCTATTGACTTTTTTTAAAGTGAATTAGAATAATATTTAAAAAGTGACCCCAATTCTGTGCCTTTATTTTTGGCTTTGTCCAGAATTCTTATAAAGATATTTGAGAGTTATAGTATGTAATGTCCGTCCAATATTTATAAAACTTCCTAAAAAAGAAAACCATTCCTGAAGATTGGAAACATTTGCTCTTCTTAAAATCCCAGGTTAGTGCTGAGATTGGCCACTCTGGGTTGCTAGTTTATGGTGCTTACATCACTCAGATTAATTCACTGATTGATGGCTTTATCCTAACAAGGTGGTATCACAAACCTGTTTAGGATAAAGCACATAATATTTCCCCGTACCAGTGGCAGCTATTACAGAACCCCCACATAGTCAAAGATGATCAGTGGGCCCCCCCCACAGCCGCAAGTATTGTGGGTGCCTAACACCAGCTACAATGTTAGCTTAAATGGAAAGAATTCCCACCAGAATGATTTAACTAATCAAGTGTTAGTGTTATAATATTTGATGAAATTATGAAGCCTGCTAGTTGACAAAATGTTGTCACTACAACCAAAGGTATCTTTGAATTTTAAGGAAAAGAAGTGGCACCAACCATCAGGATTCTTCATTGTGTGAGTTGTTACGCACCTGGTTTATTAAGTACATAAGATTCCTGCACTAGATTTTGTTGGTCTGACAACAAGATATCAAAAGAAGATAATATCCTTTGGTTGGGGCTCCGTCAGGACTAGGGGGCCTCCAGCAACTGCAGAATTCTTTGGTGCCTAAAGGTGGCTATGAATATAACTTGACAATTGTTTTATCTCAGTATTTAATTTAAATGTGCAGGTGATTAATAAAGTAGAAATGTACAGTAATAATAGCTAAAGCAAAAAAAAAAAATCTAAAAACGGTATACCTTACTGTATGATAACTAGTAGTGCATTATACCAATCCAAAGTCTGAAAATGGAGCTACATTCGGTATTTGCCACTTTGTCTGAAAAGAGTAGTTTAATAACACTAGAACATCCCGCATTAAAACATCAAATTGAGTGAAGTAGTAAACACTAGAAAAAGTAAACAAAGGGAGAGCAAGCTAGAAATATTCAGAAGGATTAACATTTAATCTGATGCTAGCCATGTCATTATTGATTACAAAGCCGGCAAAGTGAGCGACAGCACCTGAGCGTGAGCTCCTCCCTTTCCCTTACGTCCTGTTACCTATAATCCTCAGATCTCATTTGCTATGATTGTGAATGGATGTGTTCCTGCTGCCTGAGCTTGCTTTACTTAGAAAAGTACATTATTGGGGGTTATTTCTGTCCTTTTCTGTCTCCTATTCCCTCTGTCCAATAAGGGGTTTGTAGTAGTAGTAGTTTTAGGATTAGTAAGTTGATCCCCCCATTAGTTCTTTTTGCTGGTGTTATAATTTTTCCTGCCCTTTTCCTCCCTTTCTTCTTCTTCTTCTCCCTTTGTGTGAGAGGTTTTTTTTCTGTGTGAGTGTGACTATTTTGTTTTGTTTTTTTTTGTTATGGCTGAAAAACCTGCTGGTTTTAGATGCTGTTCCTCATGCAATTAGATGCTAGCTCCTGCCAACACACATGAGGAGTGTGTCTACTGTCTAGGAGAGGCCCATTTGGAAACTGAATGTAATATCTGTGCAGGGTTCAATCCTAGGGATCTCCTAGACCATAGAAACAAGTTGCTGCTCAAGGGGCTTGCTAAAGGGAGTCCCTTAGTCTCAGGTACCCCCTTCAATACTCCTTCAGATCCCAAGAGGAAACCCTCTTTGTCTTGGGACTCCCCGGCCAAACAGCCCAGGATCTCAGAAACATGTACTCCAGATCCGAGTCCAGCCTTGGGGACATTGGCTCAGGGTCATCGGCTTCGAAAGCCTCAGCTCCTCCAGTTGGATCTGACTCCTCTGAGGTTCGGAGGTCCTCGGATCCGATCAGTTTAAAATTCTCCTTGGTTCCGACAACCTCATCGGATCCATCTGCAGGGAGTCTTGTTCACTCGGATCCATCTGGGCCTTCAGGTCCGATGGCTCCTTTGGCACCAATTGTTATTATTGACTCTCCAGCCACCTCCAGACTCTCGGATCTGAGGAGGTCTAGCAGGTCCTCATCTAGGGACTGCAGGCTTTCTACCCAGTCAGGCCATTCTTCAGTCTCCTCTCAGTCTACTAAGAGTTTGCTCCCATCCAATATGGACCAGATGATGAGGAGCTTTCTCAAAGCCCAAATGGAACTGGGTCTGCTTCTGTCTTCTAGCCACTTGCCAAGGGGCATTTCACCCACTTCTAATCATCTCTTCTCCTCCCAACTGACTCATAGGAGTTCGGCACCCCGGGGTCAGAGCTTGCCTAAAGAGAGGCCATTGGAATTGGGTAGTGACCCCACTCCTACACCACCTGGTTCCCTGGTGGGCTCAGCTCACTTGCCTCTGGGTTGGCTTTGACTCAGGACCCAGAAATTCCTGGAGGCCATGGGTGGTTCCATTCCAGAGTTTTTGGACTGTTTCCTTCCCTTGGAGGCCTCTACCCTGGATAGCTCATGTCCGATATCGTCCAGAGATAATGGCACTGTGCCAGGGTCTCCCCTCCCACCCTAGTTGGTCGTGGCTAGTGGGGAGGAAGGTGGGGCTTTGTCCAGTCCATCTGCCTTCTGGGTGATAGAGAGGACCATCTCCAGTTGGTCAGTAGCCTCTTCCTCAGCTCTGGACCCTAGCCTGCCTGATTTTGTTTTGGGTGGCGAGCCTGCATCATCAGTCCAGGGTCAGCCCCCTCCGGGATTGTCTTCAAAGAGGCATCACCCCCCATAGGAGTTCCCTCCTCCTCTGAGTCCTCCCCAGAGCCCATGGTGGAGGAAGCTCCTTGGAAGAGGACATGCAAGAGGAGGCACCAAGACTCCCATTTTGATTCACTAATGGAAGACACAGATTTTGAGGAAGGGATGAGTCCCTCAGACTACCGTCCGAGAAGGTGTCCTTTGATGACATACTTGAGATCCTGAAGAGTGGGGCGTTTAGTCTTCCCCCATCCCATCCTTTGAGGAATCTGTGTTCCTGAAGGTATTTGGGGCAGACCCATCTACCTCCTTGGTGTCTCCCCCTGCAGAAGAGTTAGTCCAGCTTGTTCCCAGCAGGGCATGGAAGGTGCCAGACACAGTTGAACCAGTTCTAAAGAGGGCAGATAAGTTCCTCAGTCCCCCCAAGGACAAACCATTTTGGAGTAAAGGTGTCCTAGTAGATGCTATTTTGGTTGCCGCAGCCACCAAGAAAGAGCTTGAGGAACAGAGCTCTACGTTCCATCCTGCTAATAGAGAGTCTAGGGTGATTGACCATTTTGAGAAGTGCGTGTATGCCTCAGCTACATTCAGACTGAGGACTACAAATTACATGGCACACTTTACATGGCTGCAAAGGGATTTGGTCTCGGAGCTTTCTTCTTCCCTTTTAGAGTTGTTGCCTCTGGAGAGCCTTAAGGTGGTTTCTCTGAAGCTCTCCATGCTCACTTCCCTAGCTAATGCCTCAATGAGGTTGATTTCGAATGCTGTCAAGGCCACCTCACGAGCAGCAGATACAAGCATAGCTATTAGGCACCATGCCTGACTTCACCTTTGTGGGTTTGTGGACAACTTTAAGGCGTCCTTTACTAATGCCCCATTTGATGGATCTACTCTCTTTAGTCCCTTGGTCAAGGACACTTTGACCTGCTGTGAGCAGGAGGGAAAGAGCTTGTCAGTGGTTGGGATCAAGTTTTCTATTTCCCAACAATCTTTTTCTATGACTCAGATGGGTAGTAAAAAGCTATAGTTTCACAGGACACAGTTTTCCTTCCAGGATGCTCTGCAGGAATCCTCTTTTTCTGGCCAGGGAAAGGGGATTTGATGGCAGACACTGCCCCAGAGGCAGAGGGGGTCTGCAGAATCAGGTCTCCTGAGAACCCTTCTCAGAGAAGCCTCCACAGCACTCCTGAAGTGCTGCCTGACTGCCCTGCCCTGGTGGCAGTCGGGGGTCATATCTCCTTGCCCTGGCTTGGGCCACTACTACCTCAGACCAGTGGGTGCTAAACATTATGTCCAGGGGATATGTTATACACAAGTTCCCTCCTCCAATCTGAAAGTCACTCCCATATGTCCCACCCCGCCAAATGGAGTTGGCTTTCAAAGAGTTGCAAGACCTCCTTCAAAAAAGAGTCATCCAGAAGGTCTCAACAGAACAACAAGGATCCAGTACTTACTCTCACTTCTTTTTAGTGTCCAAAAGAACAGGTGAACTACATTCCATTCTAGACCTCAGCAATCCTAATTTATTGATCAAGATGTTAAAGTTCCAGATGGTCACTGTTCAAACCATTCCTCCGCTTCTGCACAAGGACAACTGGATGTGCTCAACAGATCACAAGGAAGTGTACTATCATATAAAAATAGACAAGTGCTCCAGGAGAGTTCTGAACTTCTGGCTGGAGGCCAATCATTATCAGTTCAGAGCCCTGCCCTTCAGTCTCACCTCAGCCCCCCCCCCCGGGTGTTCACCAAATGTATGGGAGTGGTTGCAGCCCATCTCCAGCTGCAGGAGTTTCAGGTCTTTCCATACCTGGACGACTGGCTCCTCATGGTTCCCACAGAGCATATTCTTTCACTAGCCTCAGACTTCACTCTAAGCCTTTTTCACAATCTGGGCATTACTGTCAACCTTTCAAAGCCTCACCTTCCTCCGTGTCAGAGGCTGGTATTCATAGGAGTTCTTCTAGACATGGTATCGAAGACTGCAGCTCTTTCCCCATGCAGAGTGGGCATGATCCGGGAGCAAGTTCTTCTCCTACTCTCTGTGCCCAGCTCATCCTTCAGGTCCTTGGGTCGATGGTGGCAGCTATTCAGTTGGTTTCCCTGCCAGGAATCACATGCAAGTGCTTCAATGGACCCTAGTGGTACAGTGGTTAGCTCATCTGCACCCTGTGTCCACACCAATTCGAATCTTTTGGGTCTGCAGGCAATACTTGAGCTGGTGGATCCAGACTGAAGATCACCTGCTAGGGAGACCTTTTTGCCTTCCACAACCTCAAGTCATGGTGACCATGGATGCTTCCCTGTTGGGGAGGGGAGGCATTTCCAGGGAAGGACAGTCGAAGGCACGTGGTCCCCCTCAGAGACCAAGTTGCACATCAATGTCCTCGAGATGAGAGTGGTCCTACTAATATTGCAAGCCTTCCAGGACCTTTTCCCTCTCGGGACTGTAGCAATTCAGACAGACAACATGGCAGTAGTCTGGTACATCAACAAACAAGGAAGACACAATCTTACCCATTAGGCAGAGAGGCCATGAGAGTGTGGGAATGGGCAATGGCCTCCGACTGCTTTCTTCTTGCCACGCATATCCCCAGTGATTACAATATGCTAACAGACAAACTAAGCAGGTGTATCCTGAGTCCCTACAAGTGATTCCTAAAACAGTCAGTGGCAAGTCAGATCTTTGATCTATGGAGATCTCCATGCTGCAACCTGTTTGCATCTCCAGTCAATCACAAATGCAGCAAATACTTCGCCTTGATCCCCCTACTGGGGGAGTCATCCAGGGATGCTCTGATTAATGACTGGCCATTGGGATCCTCTATGTGTATCCCCCAACACCCCTCATCCCCACAGTTCTACAGAAAGCCCCTCATCTGAAGGTTCACTTCATCCTCATTGCCCCCTTTTGGCCTTGTCAGACATGGTTCTCCCTCCTCTGGTCTCATCTAAAATATCCGCCTTGGATATTGAATCCAGTCCAGGATCTCATCTCCCACCCATGGGGACTTCTCCCTCCTGACCTGACATCCCTGAGGCTGACAGCTTGGTACCACCAGTTGCAATGATCATCAGCCAGACCAAGTTGCCTTCCCCGGTGAAGGATATTAATTTGGCATCTCAGAAGCCTTCAACTAAAAAGGTTTATTGCAGCAAATGGAAGATGTTCTCTCTTTGGGCTCATCAGAGGGACATCAATCCCTTTTCTGCTCTGGTTCTGGATATCTTGTTTTTCCTTTCTTCTCTGTTCCAGCAAGGGGAGCAAGGCCTTTCTTAAAGGCGTATTCTTGCTTAGGCCTCCCTTCAAAGATCAGCCTCCTCCTTGGGATCTTACCTTGGTGTTGCAGTCCCTGACACAACCTCCTTTTGAACCTGCTGCAAAGTGTGATATTAAGTTTCTATCTTGGAAGATGAACTTTTTGATGGCAATTACCTCTACCAAGATGGTTTCTGAATTGCAAGCTCTTTGCATAAAGCCTCCCTTCATGGTTTTTCATAAGAATAGGGTTTCTCTTAGAACCAATCCTTCCTTCATTCCAAAAGTGGCTTCAGAAACCAACCTATGTCAGTATATCCAGCTCCCTGTCTTTTTCCCCAACTTCTCGAACAAAAGGGAGTATCAGCTACATTGCCTGGATGTCCATAGTAAGTTACATTTCTATTTAAAGAGAACTGAGTATTTTTGAAAGTCAGATCAGCTTTTTGTAACCTTTTCCCAGGCAAGGAGAGGCAGAGCCATTTCCAAAGTGTTGATTTCTCGTTGGATAGCTTCTTGAATAGTTCACATTTATGAGAGCAATCATAGGGATCTTCGCAGACCTATTAAAGCTCATTCTATGAGGTCAGTGGCTATGTCTTCAGCATTCTGGGCCAGGACATCCTTAGATGACATTTGTGCTGCTGCCACTTGGTCAAACCCCCATATCTTTGTAATACACTACAAGTTGAATTTGGTATCCAGGATAGAGCCTAGTTTGTTTTTTCTGTGCTCCAGCATGTCCTTCATTGAGACCTCCCAGGATTTTGGGTAGCTGGGGACTCTGACCCATCCGTGATCAATAATGACATGGGTAACATCAGATAAAGAGTTATGTACTTACCATAACTTGGAATGTGTGCTCTCCATTGTATTATTCATCATGTTCCCACCCTCCGTCCCTCTCCTTCTGGTGACCAGGGGATTCTTGGAGTAATGGCGTTGTTTGGTTCTGCTGTTCCTGAGTGAGGATAATGTCCCTGCTGGGATAGTTACTGGCAAACTTGATCTGAGGATTATGGATAACCAGAAGTAAGGGGAGGGGAGGAGCTTGAGCTCAGGAGCTGTCGCTCACTTTGCAAGCTGGGATCTGAGGTCAGATCCAGGACCCATCTATGATGAATAATGACACTGGATAGCACAGATTCCAAGTTATGGTAAGTACATAACTCTTTTTTCAGCCCTTGAACATCAGAGAATGAGACACTGCTAGTCTTTCTTTAAATGAAATACTGAGTGGCTCAACTTGAAACCAACTCCTTTGATATTCAACAACATTGGCATAATGGACATCCTGTAAAATAAAACAACTATATTGAACACAGTAATTGGAATTTAGTTTTAACAAAAACAGAATTGAAAATGTTACAGAATGTTACAAAATGATCATTTGTTCAGGCTTTTAAGCTATATAATTTCTTAGACTACACCCTTCTAGACTTCTGTGGTAGACAAACACCTTATTTTCCCAATTCCCTGCTTACTGAGACAATTGTGCCACAGTCCCACATGATCATGGCATAAAATTTAACCAGAGACACAAAGAAACTGATCTGATGTTGTTAATCTTCATTCATTCCTTACTGATGGGTTATCGGTTCCGTCCTTGGAACTGAGCCGGCCAATCTCAAGCTTGCATCAGTCAAAAATTCTCAAGCCAAGGTCCTACCCAGAATGCTCTGCTTCCTGTTACCTCAGATCTCATTTGCTACTTTTCTGTACAGATGTGTCAATCCACTCTCTCAGCTAAGTGTCTAATTTTTGAAAGTTTTATACATCGTTCTTAGTTTAAATATTTTCATATAGTTTCTGCTAATATTTTCCTACCCTATCATATACTCTAGACTCTCTCCCTTAAGTCTTTTCCCTTTATTACCCTTTTTCTTACCTTTGAGGTAACTCTTCATTACCATTGTTGGTAATCCTTTTTCTCTTCTTACCCTTTTGGGTAGCCTTTCCTCTTCTTTTTGGTACTGTTCTTCTTCTCCACATCATTATGTTGGATAAGAAAAGTAGCATTGGTTTCAAGCAGTGTAAGGATTGCGGCCGTAAGTTACCACTTTCCGACGGCCATGACTTATGTGTCTACTGTCTGAATGTCTCCCACCTTACTGTGGATCCCCCATGTGGGATTTGTAAAAATATTTCTACCAGGACTCTCAACAAGAGGAAGAATAAGTTAATTTTGAAAGGTCTTCTCAAGTCTCCTTTCCCTGAGGCTATTTCTTGGTGGGAGGTCTCACCCCCTCCTGTTAAACCCATAAGAGGTATTCTTCCTCTTCATCATCAAAGTCGCTCCCCTCTTCTCCCTCTGAAGATCGTTGGGAGTCAACTCATAAGAAGGTGAAATTGATTACTACTTCGGCGCTGCCACCTGTGACCCTGTCAGCTCCAGGCTCGGCACTGCCCCAAATGATTCTGGCTCCAGCCATGTCTTCCTTATCGATACCGGCACTGGAGTTCTTGGTGCAGATAGGTATGGGTCCACCCATTCCATCGCAGCCCTTACCAGCACCGTCCAAGCAGGTACAGTCCCCTTCGGTACCATTGGTACAACCCCTTCGGCTCCAAGTATGAATTTTCTGTACTCTACGGCACAGACATTTTCGGCACCGGCATGTCCTTTAGTGCAGTCCTTCTTGGCACCATCCATATTACCAGTGCAGACACTTTCCTCGATGACACCATACCCATCGGGGCAGACTTTTACTTTTACGGTGAAGACACCTTCAACTACTATGGCGCCGACATCATTGGCACAGACAACTTCTACACCGTTTTCTTCAGTGCAGATGTCCTCGGTTCCAGGCTCTGCAACTATTGAATTAGCAAGGACTAAGTATTCTCCTTCATTGGAGCCATTTGCTGGCAGTCAATATAGTCCTTTTCTAGAAAGGCCAGAATCACCATCGGCTTTCTCCATGAGGTCAACCAAGAGTCTCTCTGAACAAGATGTGTTGTGGCTTGTTGACCAGTTGCTTATGGCCAGAGGTCTCTCTCAACTGTCGAAGTCCATGTTCCCTCCTTCAGGTGACTCTATATCTCCTCAAACTCCAAAATAGACTCCTCCTTCAACTTCTACTCAAGTTTCCAAGCCTATTACTCCAACAGCAGCTTCCCTTCCTCCGAATCCGATAGTGGATCTCACTTTGGAACCGGAGTCTCCCTTGTGACCATCAGTGCACTGGGCATCGGTCTCTTCTCAGGTCAGTGGCTGTGCCATGGGGGAGGGCTTTCCTGGTTGCACGCCAATTTTTTTATGCTACCCTCCAGCGATCCTCTCTCTCTCATGGTTCAGAGTCCTCTTGAGACTCCTGGTCTGGGGGGAGGGCTCATCGGGGCAGGGTGTGACCCCAGATCTGAGGTTGTCGTGCTCATTTCTGGGCTCCCATCCCTCCTTGGGTGGGCTGGCCTTCCAGGCTATGGAGAGTGCACTTGGCTATGCTGGCAAATCCCATATGTTGGAGTCCCCCCCCCTCTGTGCCGCAACTGTCACAAGCCACAACCACAGGACACTGGGCACAAGGGCCTCATGTTTCTCCTCCTCAGGAGACCCCCTCTTTGCAGTCTTCCCCAGAACCTCCCACTGAGGAAGTACCCCACAAAGCATCATGCAAGAGGAAGCACATGGACTCCACTGAGGAGTCATTGACTGAAGATACGGATTTTGATGACGGGGAAGGGTCCCCATGGTCACCCTATGATGAGGTGTCTTTTGGTGACATCCTTGAGATCCTTAGACAGAGAGATGACTGGAAGTGCCCTAATCCTTCCTCTGAGTAATCCATATTCTAGCAGGCTTTTCGTGCCTGGCCCCTACCTCCTGGATCCAGCATGCATGGAAGGCTCCTGACACCCTGGAAGTGATACCAAGGAGACCAGATGTCAGAAAAATATGTATTAGCAATATGCTTAGTGCATTTAAGGCTTAAAAAGAGTTAACACATTTATTCTATTTCACACTGCATAAAATCTGTTCAAATTGGAGAAGCTTTCTAACCTTGTATTGTCATGAAATATGTGCAGCTATAATCTTTGCTTATGCTTTGGAAATTTACAGGGAAGCAGATAATTTCTGCTTGTGTCAGGAAAATAATGAATAGATGTATCACTTGTATTAACATTATGAGACTTAGACAAGGAGTTCCGCTTGTGCTGTGCGAAAATACACAGCTGCAGAAGCTATAGATAATCAGAACAAAGACTGCTTGAAAATATGAACTGCAATCAGCATTTGCTTGTGCCTAAGCTAGAAAAGTACCTTGAAATGTAACACATGTATTAGAATTACACAATAGAAGCTTGTAACGGGCTAGAGCCCACCAAGGCCAGGTTGTTTTTCTCAAAATGTTTTTCATAAATCCAGTCATGTCAGCAGAAAATCTGAGTAACATCTGCTGTAGAACATTACTGAAAGTTGTGTTTGATTACGTCAGCCATAGAAGGCAATGTCTTGTAGAACAGTATAAAAATAGCATACTTCCTGTTAGTAGTTAGGCAAAATCCTGTATTTGCATGTTTTTGTCTCCTTGCAGCAAGTTATTAACTGTGCCTTATCTGAACCTTACATGTATTGGTCTTTGAAGTTTTTTCCTTTGACACCAGATAAAATATTATCGCCCCCAGCTGAGCACCCACATTGGTCATGAGGTCTTCCAGTAGATGCTATGGTAGTGGCGGCTGCAACTAAGAAGGATTTGGCAGAAGAGAGCCAAACTGTCCATCCACCCAACAAGGAGTCCCAGGCGATTGACAAACTAGGGTTTGCGTCATTGACCTTTGCTCTAAGGTCTTTGAATTATCTGGCACACTTTACCAGGCTTCAGAGGGATCTTATCAAACAGCTCTCTGAAACCTTGTCAGGAGCTGTTTCTGACAAGGTCCGTGACAATGTGGCTTCTCAGATAGCCACCCTAGAGTCCATTTCCAACTCATCCATGTTTCTTATTTCTCACTCAACGGAAAGGGCGGCTAGAGTGGCAGGCGCGGGTATAGTTCCCAGACAACATGCCTGGATGCACCTTTGTGACTTTGCAAACTCTTTTAAGGCTTCCTTCATGAATGCCCCCATCGAGGCTGCTTCTTTGTTTGGCCCTAAAGTGAAAGATATGCTGGCAAGGTGTGAACAAGATGGCAAGACTCTATCTGCCATTGGTGTCAGATACTCCACTCCTCAGCAATTCTACTCCAGAAATCAGAGGAGTGGAAGGATGTGGCACAGGAAATCACAGGGTTCTTTCTGGGATGCACGTGCTGAGTTCTCCCTTAGAGGCAGAGGGGGAAACTCCAAATGAAGATGCCCCTTTTGGGGCAGAGGAGGTCCATGAAACTGGGATTCCAGAGATTCCTTCTCTGGCCAACCCTATCAGCACTCCTGAAGCATTGCCCGACTGCTCACCTCTGGAAGCAGTTGGGGGTCATTTTTCCTTGTACCACGCTGCCTGGCAAAATATAACCACTGACTCTTGGGTACAATGGATAATATCCAGAGGCTATCACATCCCCTTCCATCTTTGTCCAATCTCATCCAAAGTATTACCCGACGTTCCACTCAGTCAAAGCGAAGCAGCAGCACATGAAATCTAAAAGCTGCTACAAAAAAAGAGTCATCCAGATGGTCCCCCCAGACCAGATAGGATCCGGTTTTGACTCAAGGTTCTTTTTAGTGCCAAAAAAAGACAGGGGGCTGGAGACCAATTCTGGATCTCAGCACACTGAACAAATTTGTAAAAACAGAGAAATTTCGGATGGTCATGGTTCAGTCTATCCTTCCTCTTCTGGAAGAAAATGATTGGATGTGCTCTGTAGATCTTCAAGATGCGTATTACCACATAAAAATGGACAAACGCTCAAGAAGATACCTCCGCTTCTGCATAGGAGCCAGTCACTACCAATTTCGAGCTCTACCCTTTGGTCTCTCTACAGCCCACAGAGTGTTCACCAAATGCATGGTAGTGGTTATCGGTCACTTGCGACTTCAAGGATTCCAGGGATTTCCATATCTAGATGACTGGCTCCTCACCGCCCCCACCAAGCATCTACTGGAAGAAGCCCTGCACTACACTCTCCTAACAGCTCAAAGCCTGGGAATCACTATAAACTGGGAGAAATACAACACGACCTCAACTCAGTCTTTGGAATTTATAGGGGCACTGTTGGACATGTGAAATTGCACAGCATTCCTTCTGGACCACAGGCTTCAGAGAATAAGGCAACAGGTTCAACCGCTGCTCTGTCACCACAAATCTCCCGCTCGATCTATACTCCAACTCTTGGGGTCAATGGCAGCCTCGATCACCATTGTTCCTCTAGCCAGATTCCACATAAGACTCCTTCAGTGGCTACTTCTCACTCAGTGGTACCCTCTACAACATCCTTTGTCTTTTCAGATACATGTAACTCAGAGATGCAAGCAAGATTTACTCTGGTGGACGTCTCAAAATCCCCAACAATGGTTTTACCCCTTCAATCCCCATCAACCAATAACCACAGTGACCACGAATGCCTCCCTGATGGGGTGGGGGAGCTATGTCAGGGAAACTCAGTCCAAGGCATCTGGTCGGAGACAGAGGCCTTTTTGCATATCAATATCCTGGAACTGAGGGCGGTGCTACTAGTGTTGCAAGCATTTCATTCCATCCTTCTGTCAGGGACTATTGTGATCCAATCAGACAACATGTCAGTGGTCTGGTACATCAACAAGCAAGGGGGCACCAGATCTTACCCATTATGCCGAGAGGCCTTGAGAATATGGCAATGAACGATAGCTTCCAACTGCTTTCTATTTGCAACGTACATTCCCAGGAGCTCCAACGTGATAGCAGATGAATTGAGCAGGTGCATTCTGCAACCTCACAAGTGGTCCCTCAATCCTATGATAGTGGCAAAAATCTTCAACCTCTGGGGCCAGTCTTGCTGTGACCTATTTGCCTCCCCAACCAACTACAAGTGCAGCAACTATTTTGCCCTAATCCCACCTCAGGGACAGTCACCGAGAGATGCTCTAGTCCACGCTTGGCCCTCAGGTTTACTTTATGCTTATCCTCCTCTTCCCCTCATCTCCCAATTTCTGAAGAAAGCATGACAGTTGAAGAGCAAAGCGATCCTCATTGCTCCATATTGGCCTCGACAAGTTTGATTCTCCTTCCTCTGGCCTCACCTGCTTGATCAACCATGGATCCTCAATCCATTCCCAACGTTGATCGCCCATCCACAGGGTCTGATTCACCCCAGTCTAACAATCCTGAAACTGACAGCTTGGTTTATCCACTTCCAATGATTGCCAGGCGTGAAAACCTCTCATCCCCTGTACGCAATATTCTTATTGCAGCTCATAAATCATCCACCAGACTAACCTATCTTAACAAATTGAAAAGGTTCTCTCTATGGGCAACGAATAAACAATTAGATCCCTTGTCAGCCCCAGTTTCGGTGGTACTTGATTACTTATCACATCTTTTCCACTCTGGGGTGTCTGCCTCTACTATTCGTGTGCATTTAGCTGCCATCTCAGATTTCCACATTGGTTTTCAAGATTCTTCATTTATGTCACATAGACTCTGTAAAACTTTCTTGAAAGGGGTTATCCACCTAAAACCTCCCTTTAGAGAACCAGTACAACCCTGGGATTTGGCATTGGTTCTGCAAGCTCTAACAGCTTCTCCCCTTGAACCTGTGTCTTCATGTAATGTAAAATATCTCTCTTGGAAAACTTTGTTTCTGATTGCAATCACATCGGCCAGACGCTTGTCAGAACTTCAAGCCTTATGCATCAAACCTCCCTATCTTATTTTCCATAAGGATAGGGTATCACTGAGAACTAATTCTTCCTTTTTACCAAAGGTGGTGTCAGAGTGGTCTATTAACCAATCTATTGACCTTCCAGTGTTCTTTCCTAACCATTCTAACAAGGGAGAGTATTGCCTGCACTCCTTGGATGTTCATAGGCAAATACAATTTTATCTGGACAGAACCAAATCTACCCGTAAATCAGACCAACAGTTTCTGGCTTTTTCCAGATCTAGACGAGGTTATCCTGTCTCAAAAGTTACATTGGCTTCATGGTTGAGAAATTGTATTACCTTTATCTACAACAAAAACAATCTCACCTTGCCTCATAGAGTCAAAGCACATTCTACAAGATCTATGGCAACTTCAGCAACTTTCCATGCTAAGGCTTCCCTCAGTGATATTTGCTCAGCTGCAACTTGGGCCAAACCTCATACTTTTATTCTTCATTACAAATTGGACTTGGCCTCCAGAGGTAGTGCTTCCTTTGGCTTAATGGTGCTCAGGAATGTCCTTCCATGAGGTCCACCCAGGGATACAGGTAGCTGGGGACTCTGTCCCATCAGTAAGGAATGAACGAAGATTAACAACATCAGATAAAGAAGTTATGTCTTACCATAACATTCCATCTGTGTTGTTGATCTGAATGTTGGTGAAAATGGGTGAGGCATATAGTAGTGAAGGAAGGAGGTATGTACTGGCTAGAGTAACTCTTTCGGAGTTGGTAGTGTATTGTTTTTATGCACTTTTGAATTTCAGTTGATCATCTATTATGACACCAAGTAACTTTGTGTGAGGTACAACTTCAATTTAGGTATTGTTGAGAGATGATATTTTGATAGTGCCTTTTTATCTGTTTGGGGGATTTGGGAAGAAATAAGAGCAGTTTTGTTTTATTTGGATTTAGGAAAAGCTAATTGACACTGAGACAGTTTTCAATAGAGTTGAAAGCCTGCTGAATGATAGATTGTAACTGGGAAGGACTATTAGATGAGCAAATGACAGTGGAGTCTTCTGCATGTTGTATAAGTGTAGCTTGTTGGGAGGATGTATGTAGATTATTTATAAATATGTTAAAAAGGAGAGGGTCAAGTATGGAGCCTTGTGGGACACCTGTATTAACTGGGAGAAAAGGCAAATAGAAAGCCATTTAACTGATTGTAGCCAGTTAGATAGGTAGCTAGAGAACCAAGTGACTGTTGTACGGGAAAAGCCTAAAGCAGAATTTTTTTAGATTAGTTTGGTATGTGAAATTGTATCAAAAGCTTTAGAGAGATCTAAAAAGAGCTCTTAAATGAGCTCCTTCTTCTGATATAAGAACATAAGCAATCCTTAAAAGTGGGTTTCTTCTGTGAAGGGTGCATGCCCCCACTGACTGGATACCACTTCAAGTGTTTTTTGTCAGCTTTACTACCCCCTACCCCAAATTCCCTCATCCATCATCAAATGTATTTACTACTTTACTACATGCTCCTCCCACTTTTGCTTACATCACTTCTTCCTCTTAAAGACATACAGATTCAATCAACCATGTACAGTCCCCACCATGAAAACACTACACCTTATCATCATATGTGCCTTCATTTTAATTTTATCTCATTCTAAATAGCACACTAAGTGACTAATCCTTCAATGCATCTTGATGCTAACATCCAATGGTAGTTCAGCACACCATACCCATACCTTACATAACTGACACATACAATTTACACTACTTTACCAGCATCATTACCATCCTCCCCACATCAGGCCAATAGCAGTACATACTCCCACAACCCTTACATTTTAACTCTCTCCACCACCTATAATTTTCTGTTTGAACCTCTGCCCAACTGTTAAACAACCACTAAAACTTCCCAAATATCTTCACAATTTGACTTCTGTTATAGTCCTGCTTCTACTATGTAGTAATATCAAGGGCAATCCAGGTCCACCCTAAGTCTGTTGTTTCTTAATAAACACATAAAGTACATATAATTAAACAGAACAGATTAATGACCTCATCACATAATATAACCCTTTCCTAGTAACTATTATTGAAAACTGTGTTAAATCCAACAATCCTTCACTACATCACTTCTTTGTAGGGTATGATTCCTACTTAGATTCTTGCTCAGACTCCAAAAATGGATAAGTCACCCTCCTATGCTGCAAATCATACATACTTACCCAACAAGTAGCCCACAGTAATGCTACCTTGCACACGTCATCAAATTGGCTTATGTACAAACTACTCTCATCCAGTAAGAACACCTTGTACACTGCAGTGAAGTATCTCCCACCACCATTACCTTTAGACAAGCTAAAAACACTGCTTTAAACAACAACAATTGCCTTATCCTACTAGGAGTCTTCAACCTTAATCTGTTTGATCCCATAGCAAAAGACATCCACTTCTAAATAAGTTTGATGTTACCCAACTCGTAAGTGATCCTACTCATCCAAATCCTCATTCATTACATTACTCTCTTCTTGACCTTGTTATCACAAATAGGGCAACCCTAAGGTCTAATAGCTCAGTACAACCACTCTTTTAGCAAACACTGTTTTATCATTTTTCACCTTTACCACACTACCACTAAAGTGTTTTCAGAACTTATCACTTTCAAAAATAAGCCTCAATCATTCATAAACAAACTCAAATCCTTATTATTTTTTTTTCTGTTTTTGCATTTTGCATACTTTCAATTCATATACCTTTTGAACTATTGAGTAGCTTCTATTGAGTTTACTAATTTCCATTATATTTTTGATTCAATTGCATTAAATGTTTTTGCTGCTCTCTTCACCCATACATCAGTCTACTGACCCCAGTTTCTCATAAAAGACACCTAATAAAATTGTATTAAGCCTCACTAATAATTAAAACCCTTCTGAATAAAATCAGTCATTTTATAGGCTCTAATACCTTATACAACAAACAATCATGTACCTCTCAACTGTCTTCCACAGTTTTCCATGCTCACCTCAGAAACTTCCCTAAGTGAATTGGACTGTAGACCCTTTTCAGCCATGACCTGGAACAAGAAGGCAAATATATAGTGCAGACATAATCAGAAAACATATAGTTCAAATATATACAATTCACATACTCAGAAGCAACATCTAATAGCAGCAAAAACATTTAATGCAATTGAATCAAAAATATAATATAATGGAAAATAGTAAACTCAATAGAAGTTACTCAATAGTTCAAAAGGTATATGAATTGAAAGTATGCAAAATGCAAAAACAGAAAAAAAATAATAAAAAAAAGAATGTAACTATCTTCCCTTTCCCCATTCCCCCACACATAATGGTTGACAAAAAAAATTCATAGAGACGTGAGAAAGTATGGGTTCGAAACCTAACTAGAGCATTTAACACTGTTGACCATGCATTCTTTATAAACCATCTCCTTGAGACTGGAATAAGCTCCAATACTATCCCCAGTTCCAAAACTACCTTTCAGATGTCACTTCATGATATGGTACAACTCAACGGGTCTATATTACCATGTCGACAGGGCTGTTTATTGAAGTTCTTTCATTGACACATATCCACCAAAACAGCAAAACTTTGAACGGCCACAAAAGTGATTTTTCCCCAGGGAAAAAAATTGTTTGGCTGTTGTTGGGAATTTGCTCCTTCCTCCACTGTAGTATGATCTTGGGGTTGGTATATTTAAGTAGGGGGGGAGTGGAGTGCGAATCCCCCCACTTCATTGTGTCTGTTGGTTTGTTTTGTTTATTGTTGGTCCAGTGATTTTTTTCCCTGGGAAAAAAATCGCTTTTGTGGCCGGTTGATGTTGTGGTATTTCAGTGGATATGTGTCAATGTAATGGCGTTTGATGAACAGCCCTGTCGACATGGTAATATAGACCCCCAACTCAACCATATCACCCTCTAAACCACTTATACAGGGCATCCCACAAGGCTCAATTCTAGTTCCTCTGCTTCTCCTCATCTACATTAACAAACTGCTACTAGATTTGTCCCAACTATCTGTAATACCATACACTGTTAACACTGTACTGCACTGACTATTCTGTCTGTTTAGTATAGCAAGAATTACTGTCAGATATCTTATCCCTACTTCACTGCATTAATGATAAAAAGCTACTGTTTAACTCCATATAAACTAAAATAATGATTTTTTGGTAGAAGTTAAAAACTCAATAAAATAATAACTTACTACCAGTTTTGACCACCTCAGTAATCAGATAGATCATGTCAAGTCATTGAAATACCTGTGAATTTGTTTTGCCCCCTCTCATAAGTTTCAGCTTCATCTTAAGAACACACATAAAAACTCAAATTACTTTTGTCCTTGGCTAAGAAATGCTCAACATTTATTTGCAGAGCTACTAGAACTGACATACGCAAAGGCATCTTGCTAGCCTAACTAGAATATGATCTACATCTAATTGTAGGAGCCTCCAAAAGAAATACCACTACAATTCAATCCCTTTTAAACTCTATCTGCTGATCAACCACACTATCCCCTAGAAATGAATGCCATTGTAAGTCTTCAAAAAGCACAATGGCTTCACAACATGCTGGCCTTCTGCTCACAACTGTTCAAACTTTTCAAAGATGAGACTCTCCCAACTACCAAGATGATTCAACAAACACACCTATATAACCTTATAAACCATAACAACGCCAGTCCTCTCCTTCAGACTGCCAAAACAAGCAACATTTTACAGACCAGTTCTCTATTCTCTGTTCAAATATGTGGGGAAACCTCCCCCCATTTGTTAAAGAACATTTATCCTACTCCAAATTCTGCTTGCAACTTAAAGAGCATTTCAGGACTGCAAAATGCAATGTAATCCTCACATTCTTAGCATGTACACAATACCCCTTTAACTTCTGCCTCACACACTTACCACTTTTCATCAATGAAAATATTTGCTGAGTATTTTGACTACTAAAGTGTATATGTATCATGTATTGGTGATTATAGGTTCATAGGTAAGTACTAGGCTATCTGCCCAAGGGCATTTATAAGCCTAGCCAGAATGTGTTGGCTTTCGCCACCCCCTTAGATTAGTTCCCTGTGCCTCTGTCCAGCAGCGCCATTAGTTCCCTATGCCACTGTCCAGCAGAGCTACTGCAGTGATCCCCGGGGTAAATTTTCTGTTTCCCATCCACCCATCAAGGTTTCTCTTGAAGAGTGTTAGTGAGGGGCTCTGCCTGATGTATATTGGAATCCTGTTCCAAAGCATGGGGAGTCTCTAGGACAGGAATCTATCCCTCCAGCATGTCCTATTTATCGTTGTGGTGAGGTTTTTCTCTCTAGAGCATGTGGCTCTCTGGGATTTGTTTTTTTTTTTAGGTGGAGCATGTTTATCAATTCTGGGTTGGACATGGTCTTATATGTCAGGCAGAGATCACCTCTGAGCAAGCGGTATGCAACCGAGTACAGCTGGAGTTTCTTGAGTCGGGCTGTGTAGGGCATCTGTTTGAGGCCAGTAATCCTCTTGGTGAGGTACTTTTGTGGTCTTTCCAGCTGTTGCAGGTGTCTTGTAAGGTACATCCCAAATGGGGAGTTGTAGTCTATGATAGGTCTAATGAGTGATGAGTAGAGGCGCACAATAACCTCTTTTGTTCTAGATTCAAACCCTTTTGTGATTAGGTGAGCCACATAGAAGGATTTTCTAACCGCCTTGGCAATATGATTATCAAAGGAGAGATTACTATCTACTTGGGTCCCCAGATCCCTTATTACATTTTCTGTATTTAGGGGACTACCACCTATGTGGTCGTTTGTGGGTACTTTGTTTTTTCCAAAGGGGATGACTATGCACTGTTTGGCATTTAGCTTGAGGCCATGATTTTGACACCAGGTATCCATCTCAGTGAGACCCATCTGGAGGGTGTCTGTATCAGCCAGAGACTCAATTATGGCTCCTAGTTTGCAGTTGTCTGTGAACTTGGTCAGCCATAGTCCTCCTATGCTTGCCTGTACCTCTGAGAAGTATATACCGAACAGGAGGGGTCCTAGGACTGAGCCCTGGGGGACGCCACTTGTAACTGGTTTAGAGTCGGACGTAGAGCCTGCAACTCTCACTATGTGGGTTCTATCCAAGAGCCAGTAGGCAACCCAAATTATTGTATATTAAATTGTTTTTCTACTGTTTATATAATGTGTATTTGCTATGTGTTTTGTACATTTACTGCATTGCTTTGTACTCAGGATGAGACTGAACTAGGACAACAGGGATCATAACTCTACCCTGCTCAACAAATTTAAACAAACAAACAAATAAAATAGAAAATAATTTATATTTATCCTTCATTGACAGAAGTGTTATTCATAATATCCACATGAAAATCCTGCCAAATATTTTGATAGAAACAAGCTGCAAACAACAATATAAAAATAACCCTATCTCAATCCTCCGCAACCGCTCCATTCAGGATGCCTATATCCCTCGGCTATGGAAAATCTCATATATTAGTCCCCTTCATAAAGGTGGCAATTCCCCTGTCTTCTCAAACTATCACCCCATTGCCATCTTGTCTCCATTATCTAAGATAATTCATTCTCAAGTGATGCATTACCTAAACACCAACTTCTCTCTAGCACACAACATGGCTTCCGCCTAAACCACATCTACCACTCTCCTCTCCTTTACTAACCTGGTTAACCAACATAGGAATAACAATAACTTTGAATCTGCTATATTCCTAGACCTCTGTAAGGTATTCGATATGGTCTCCCACTCCTTACTAATAGATTCATTAACTGCGTTATCCTTTGTCCCTGACATTATTGCCTGGTTCAGAAACTATCTGTACAACAGACAACAGTCTGTTCAATGGCAAGGCACACTATCACTTTTACGTCCAACCACCATAGGCATACCTCAAGACTCTATATTAGGTCCACTCCTTTTTTCTGTATTTACCAACAATCTGCATACCACTACCAGTATGCCTCACTCATACAGTATGCAGACGATTCAACCCTAATCTGCTCAGCCCCATCACTTACTGCTCCACAACAACTCACCCAGGAATCATTTACCTCAGTGGAAAGATGGATCATAAATATTCAACTTATCCTTAATCCCAATAAAACTAAACTACTCCTACTCAGCCCTAATAAATCCACAACCTCTCCTCTCCCTTTCTCTATTACTTCCAAAAATGGTACTGTCATCTTTCCCTCATCTCACACCAAACTCCTAAGTGTCAAAATAGACAATAACCTCCACTTCAACATCCATATCTCACAAACCATCAAAAAGGTTCACAAAAAAATGGGTACCCTATACAGACACAAACACTTTCTTTCACATCAGGCACGGGTCACTCTAGACCAGTCCCACCTATTGTCTACCTTAATGTATGCAGCACCAATACTGACCAACATCAGAAAAACTGAACTTAACAAACTTGAGTCTTGTAATAAAGTCACCAAATTTGCCAACAACTCTGCCTTTAGAACCCATCACTGCCTAGCACTAAGGGAACTCCAATGGCTAGAGTTCCCACAATTATTAACCTTCCATCAACTAGTCATTGCATATAACATCCTAAAGCATCCTGATAAAATCCCAGCACTAAAACAATTTCTGACCCACTATACAGCAAACCATCCTCTTCGTTCTACCAATAAATTACTTCTGTCTATCTCCGCAGCCAATAACACTGCAGGTAAAACTCTATTCATACATTCTATAGCTAAAAGCTGGAATAACCTCCCCTTATCTGTGACTTCTGCTCTAAATATCACACAATTTAAAAACTTACTTAAATCTTAGTATCTTAGAAGCTCATGGCTGTATCCATGTACTACATAATTCAAATATTTGTGCTTACATTTTCTCCCACATTTCTTCTATTTTATCATACCCTTTGAATGCATAAGATGTTTTAACTTAAACTCATTTTTCTTGGTATGATCTTTATTGTAAACTCTGAAGGTGTATATGAAAAACTTTTCTGGATGTAAATGAACAACCACTGTAATATTGCTAAGATGTTTTCTGCATTGTTGTATAAAGTCAACTTTTTTTCACAGTGGAGCTTTTCTCCCTGGGCCTCCATTGAAAATTGACCTTGTCCAGTCTGGCCATCCCGGTTAACAAATGTAAAATTAAATAAATAAATAAATAAATAAATAAACAAAGGAGGTTAAGCTGGATAGAGTCCTCAAGGTAACTATCTTAATGGTATTTTCATTTGTGAAACAGTAAATCATGCCTATTTTCTTCACATAAACAGGACATACCAATTGGCTATTAGAATATTTTCATATACCTTGACACATATTAAACAACTAAGGAATATACTTTCTTTGACATCTTAGACTATAACTGGTGTATAGGAATTATGTAACCATTGACTGTATGCTATCTAAATATGCATAATACTTTCTATTTAAAACCCCTTAAAACCTCACCTTGCTTTTATTAACTAAAACTAATCCATCTCTGTTACCAAGTATACAAATCAATCTTGCTTTTATCTCTTCTCACCTAAGTTATAATACCAAATAGAATTCACAACTTTACCTTTAACACTCCCAGATATTGATTAAATATCCAACTTAGCTATGATCTTTAAAAAGACAAATGCTAATTCTCACACAAAACATTTACCATTAATATCCATCCAGTTCCACTTGTAATTATAATAAACTGGACATATGGAGACCCTCCAAGTCATAGGTTGGAACCAATTACCCTGCAGTAAAGAAAACTATATATTTTCATCCTTTACATTTGAATATAATGTTTCCTTTCAGCTTCCCAAGCAGGCATTACCAGCTACCAGAAACATCATTACCTGCTCTGTTGCCTTAAATAGCTATATGTTGAAACAAAGTCTCCCTGTCCATTCCCATCCTATGCAATTATCCCATCAGTCAACATAAACTTGGTTCAAACATAATAGTGTACATTACTTACACTGATAATAAACTATTCTTACTTACATCAGTCAGCAATTATTGGTTGACTTCTACTCTGTCCAAATAGTAAAAAACTTTTCAAATCATCAACATTCTCTCATTATCAATGAACTATCATGACACAGTTCTCTGACCAGTTTAAACACTTGACTACTAATCAGTCACTGAAAGTGCACTTCCTTCAAGAACTAGCTGAGATTAGCTACTCATCAGTTATATGCCTAACATCCCCTGGCAATGAAGACTATATGCGTATATATAAGTCTATATCATATAATTGAAAACACTATTTGTTGAAGACTTACTAGTCAAACACTAATAACCAAAACTCTAAATATTGAACGTACGTTTCACTGAAACATATTTTTAATTGATCCTCTGCTTAATTTGACTTATTGCAACTGTCTTGTTTAATTTCTTCAAATGTTTTGGGTTTCTAATACCATGACAGGAATGGACCCCATTCCTAAGTTAAAGTACAATTAAAGTTCATGAAATTAGTATTGCTTCAGTCTTTGATGTCAGCCAGAAGTGCTCTTCTCAGCACCCGCAATGTGCCCAGTAATGGCTCCTTTTGCAATTCATACGGCATTACATGTATTGCATATCTAAATATGATTATAGATTCTTTTTTATAAGACCCGTTGTTCCTACTAATATTGGAACTATCTGGGTATCCTTCTTCCACATTGCTCTCATTTCTGCTTGCAAATCCTGACATTTTACAGCTTTGTGTCTCTCTGTACGTAGGACACTGTAGTCACTGGGTGTGGTGATTTCAGTGATCAATGCTGTTTTTGTCTTCTATTCTTGGACCACTATATCTGGTTTTCTAGCATCTCTTTTGAACTCTTGGTAATGGATGATCCCATGTGATGTAAACTTCATCATTTTCTATGATGCTTTGTGGCTCATGTTTCCAGCGTTTTTCAGCCACTTCCAATACCATAATGTTTGCACAAGCCCCAGTGCAACAGTCTTGCCACATTATTATGCCTTTCGGTATACAGTCCTTCTGCCATTAGTATGTCGCAACTAGCAATGAGGTGTGCAACTGTTTCTAATTCTGTTTTACAAAACCTACATTTGTCTGTTTCTCCTACATGTTCAATGGACTTTGTAAACCAACGTATATGTCGCCCACTACCTTGTGCTGCCAATATCAACCTTTCATCTTTTGGTTTGAATTCACCTCTCCTTAACCATTCATATGTTCATTTCTGATTAACATGAGGTTCTTTCAGAAGTTTTCTATACTTGCAACTATATTTATGCATTTTCCACATTTCTTGCCTTCTCATCTGGTCCTTTACCTTATATTCTTTCTTTTGTTTTTTGGCACATTCATTTGCTGCATGATTTTTATCTACTTGTAGTTCGATTTCCATTCCTGCTTGATGCCGATATGCTTCTGCCAGCCTAAGCAGGGAATTCATCTTAGATTTATTGTCCATGTTTCAAAACTTTCACTACATTTGGGTCTTGTGAGGTCAGCAGATATGTGTGGAGTCCCATGATTGCAGATCTATACACGTAATCAGTTTCAAGGAGGCCCATCCCTCCTTCAGAATGGAGAATATATAATCTTGGTATGTACTGATTTTTATAAATCATTTGGTGAGCATGAAGCATCCTTTTTGCTTTCTTATCTGATCTATCCAACATGTTTTGGGGCCAGTCAATCACTCCAAAACTGTAAGTTAGAACAGGAAGAGGAAATTAGCTTATAGCTTGGATTTTGTTCCTAGACGTCATTGTTGTTTTCAGGATTAATTTACGTCCTCTAAAGTATTCCTTAATAAGTTTTATTCACATTTGCTCATTTTTTATTGTTGATCCTTCATCAGTTCCCAAATATTTATACACTCCCTCTTGCTCAAGTTCTTTTATGTCACGTTCTTGTCCCAAACTGATGTTTTCTTGCTGCTGCAGTTTTCCTGCTTTAAAGGTTGCTTTTGCACATTTATCAAAACCAAATTACATTCTTATATCATCTGAAAAAGTTCTGAGAATTTGCAGTTGTGCTTTCAGTTCTTTATCTGATGAGCCATACAGTTTTAAATTATCGACAAAGAGAAGATGAGAAGTCTTTACACTTTGTTGTTTTCTAGGAGCCAAATTATAGCCATGGCCTAAGCTGTTAAGTAAACAGCTTAATGGGTTAAGGGCAAGGCAGAATAACAATGGTGACAGTCAACCTGGAATATCCCCATTTGAACTTTTATCCCTGGAATAATAATTTGTCCTTTATCATGGCTTAATTGCAAAGTGGTCTGCCACTGTTTCATGATCACTGTAATATAGTTGATCAGTGTAGGGTGTATCTTATACATTTTTAAGCACTTTTATCCATGAATGTGGGATACTATCAAATGCTTTTTTTGTAGTGAATCCATGCCATACTTAGATTTTTCTCCTTTTTACAGTTCTCCACTATGACTTTATTTAGCAACAAATGATCCTTTGTTCCATACAACTTTCTCTTTTATTGCCCTTTTGTTCTATTGTCACAACTGAGTTTTCTTCTAAATGACTATAAACTCTGTTGGCATCAATTCCAGTGTATAGTTTATATGTCGTTGGAAGGCAAGTTATTGGTCTGTAATTTTTAGGGTAGCTTGCTGGTTTATTCTATTACAACTGTCTCTGTGTAGCTGTTTCTATGATTATACAGGGTTTCTTTGAATGATTCCACATAGGCAACAGTGTTCTCAGGGTTTGCAGTGGCTTGAAATTTTGCCAAGGTGCCACTTAGTATAAGAAGTTTGCCCTAGAATAATTCCTGAAAGTTCCAGGGTTAGCCGGTGTCTCTGGTTTTACCTTTACTTCAAAAAAGTGACAGGTTTATGGTCTGACCTGAGTACTGAGGAAATTCTACTAGGGAGGATGCAATGTTCTGCCATGTGTGTGAGGATGAGACCAAGGGTGTTTGCATGCAGACTAACTGGTCCAAGCTGGTTTCATTTACAAAGTCCAGGAATTTTTTGGCCTGCATGTTTGGGATTGTATGTAATTCCCAGTTTATACTGGGTTAGTTAAGGTCACTG
Source organism: Protopterus annectens (assembly GCF_019279795.1). NCBI lineage: Eukaryota > Metazoa > Chordata > Ceratodontiformes > Protopteridae > Protopterus > Protopterus annectens. The sequence goes on from NC_056747.1 coordinate 964,906,682, forward strand.
TGAGTATGGTGTTAGTTTGAATGGGGAGCATCAACAATATTCTTAAGTATGTTTTTATGGTTTTCCTGGGTCACAGAGGGGGACATATAGCTTGCAGGGAAAGAGCATGGGACTTTTTCCTTTTTCTAAAGTAATTTGGATGTGGAGAAGCTCAATGCATCTTTCTGACTGACCTCCCTTGAGGTGTTTATTTTTAATGTAAATTGAGACAGACTCCATCTTTTGTCCCTTCTTGTGCAGTAGTTGGTGTAAATGTGTGGAAGACATTGTAACCCTGCACTAACAGGGTACTGTCCATGGCTTTAGTTTAAACCAAGTCTCAGTAACTGCACAGATGTCTACATTCTCCAGGGGAGGAGAACTTGGAAGGAGTGGAGTTTCTTGTTTAGACTCCTGGCATTGAGCAGCAACACCTTTAGATTTTCCTGGCCTGGTTTAGATATGTCTGTAGGCTAATCAAGTTGGCAAAACCTATAAAAAGCATTATGGGTTGAGAAGGTTTTAGCTCATATTCAACATCCCATAGGTACATGTGCAGATTATCCCTTGCAAAGCAGTGTGGTCAGTCTTCCATATCCTCTCAGGCTGACAAGTATTGTACCCCCTTTGAATGACACCATACTTTATGCCAGTTGTTAAAGTCATATATCTTCTGTTCATATCATGGCATCACCCTCGAAGAAGGTAGAATGCTATTCAGTGTTAGGACCACACTGGCCTTTACACACAGTCTGAAAGCTCTATCATGTCTCTCTTCATGTAGTTCAGCAAAGTATGTCTCAGGGTGTTCATGTCCACATGAACTATGAGTGAATCATTCTGGTACTTCTGGTTCAACAACCTAAGTGCAGGCATGATTAGATGGATCCTGGCTCCTGACAAATAGCTGCCCATGACTTTCTCCTTAGCCTGGTGAGTAAGACATCTGTGTGCTTCACAATGGAGTCTCCTATGACCAAATTACTGGGTCACACTAGGCTGCTTCAGTAGCATAGTGAGGTACAGCCCTATCTAAGGTCCCACCAACCTGTGTTCTATTAGCTGCTCGTGTGATTGACAGAGCAGCAGGAAGGGATGGATGTGCCCATCCTCGCGAGGAGAACACTCACTGGTGATGCTTCCTAAAGGGGAGGTGAGGTCCAAACAGGGGAGATGCCCTTGGATGTAACCAGCGAATGTGGGTGGTGGGGAAAGAGAAAAGTGAGTATGGCATATAAAATAATCACTAAAAAAATCAGATGGAAGCACAGATGGCAACCCCCCCCCCCCCCAGGATGCATTCAGGATCCACAACTGGCCCCAGCAACACTGAAGGAAGTCCTGGGAGGAGTAGGAGAATGCCAGAAGACATGGTTGACTGATGGCCAAGCCAACATTAATGAGGTCTGAGGGGGGCCAAAAAAAAAAAAAAATATATATATATATATATATATATATATATATATATATATATATATATATATTAGGTCTTAGGTCACACACAGTAGATAAATGGAGGTGGAAAGATTCTAACCCTGTATTCCTACAGGAAGCACTGTTAACAGCTCAGAACCTTAATTGCCAGATATCTCTAATTCACTTGAAAAGTTAACAGAACAACAGATGTATCATTTATTTTCTGAGCAAGAACTGTGAAACTCTAATGGCTGGCATAACTGACTAACTGTAATCCACAGTGATTTATCATAAAATTAAGTGAATGAAAGCCAAGCAGAAATTCAGTGTTGAGGTTTAAGGCTGTTTGCTCATAATGAGCTGGTTGCTTTAGTCAAGGGTACATAGTCTGGTTCTTTAAAACCCATCTGCCTACTTTGTGACTATGAAAAAGTCAGGTAACCAGATAGTGCTTCTTCTAACCAATAGAAGGAAAGGAAGTTTATGTGCATTTTGTTTACAAGAAAAAATATGTAACTTACTGTTAAGTATCCTTTGCGATTTACCAGAAATTGGTTCACGCTGAATGAAAGTAGGATCAATCCATGCATGCTCAAGCCATTGACTTATTCTAAGTGTTCTTATCCCAAATGCAGAGGCTCAAGCCATTGACTTACTCTAAGTGTTCTTATCCCGAATGCAGAAGCTCAAGCCATTGACTTACTCTAAGTGTTCTTATCCCGAATGCAGAAGCTCAAGCCATTGACTTACTCTAAGTGTTCTTATCCCGAATGCAGAAGCTCAAGCCATTGACTTACTCTAAGTGTTCTTATCCCGAATGCAGAAGCTCAAGCCATTGACTTACTCTAAGTGTTCTTATCCCGAATGCAGAAGCTCAAGCCATTGACTTACTCTAAGTGTTCTTATCCCAAATGCAGAAGCTCAAGCCATTGACTTACTCTAAGTGTTCTTATCCCGAATGCAGAAGCTCAAGCCATTGACTTACTCTAAGTGTTCTTATCCCGAATGCAGAAGCTCAAGCCATTGACTTACTCTAAGTGTTCTTATCCCGAATGCAGAAGCTCAAGCCATTGACTTACTCTAAGTGTTCTTATCCCAAATGCAGAAGCTCAAGCCATTGACTTACTCTAAGTGTTCTTATCCCAATGCAGAAGCTCAAGCCATTGACTTACTCTAAGTGTTCTTATCCCAAATGCAGAAGCTCAAGCCATTGACTTACTCTAAGTGTTCTTATCCCGAATGCAGAAGCTCAAGCCATTGACTTACTCTAAGTGTTCTTATCCCAAATGCAGAAGCTCAAGCCATTGACTTACTCTAAGTGTTCTTATCCCAAATGCAGAAGCTCAAGCCATTGACTTACTCTAAGTGTTCTTATCCCAAATGCAGAAGCTCAAGCCATTGACTTACTCTAAGTGTTCTTATCCCAAATGCAGAAGCTCAAGCCATTGACTTACTCTAAGTGTTCTTATCCCAAATGCAGAAGCTCAAGCCATTGACTTACTCTAAGTGTTCTTATCCCAAATGCAGAAGCTCAAGCCATTGACTTACTCTAAGTGTTCTTATCCCAAATGCAGAAGCTCAAGCCACTGACTTACTCTAAGTGTTCTTATCCCAAATGCAGAAGCTCAAGCCACTGACTTACTCTAAGTGTTCTTATCCCAAATGCAGAAGCTCAAGCCGTTGACTTACTCTAAGTGTTCTTATCCCAAATGCAGAAGCTCAAGCCATTGACTTACTCTAAGTGTTCTTATCCCAAATGCAGAAGCTCAAGCCATTGACTTACTCTAAGTGTTCTTATCCCAAATGCAGAAGCTCAAGCCATTGACTTACTCTAAGTGTTCTTATCCCAAATGCAGAAGCTCAAGCCATTGACTTACTCTAAGTGTTCTTATCCCAAATGCAGAAGCTCAAGCCATTGACTGACTCTAAGTGTTCTTATCCCAAATGCAGAAGCTCAAGCCATTGACTTACTCTAAGTGTTCTTATCCCAAATGCAGAAGCTCAAGCCATTGACTTACTCTAAGTGTTCTTATCCCAAATGCAGAAGCTCAAGCCATTGACTTACTCTAAGTGTTCTTATCCCAAATGCAGAGGCTCAAGCCATTGACTTACTCTAAGTGTTCTTATCAAAAATGCAGACGCTCAAGCCATTGACTTACTCTAAGTGTTCTTATCCCAAATGCAGAAGCTCAAGCCATTGACTTACTCTAAGTGTTCTTATCCCAAATGCAGAAGCTCAAGCCATTGACTTACTCTAAGTGTTCTTATCCCAAATGCAGAAACTCAAGCCATTGACTTACTCTAAGTGTTCTTATCCCAAACGCAGAAGCTCAAGCCATTGACTTACTCTAAGTGTTCTTATCCCAAACGCAGAAGCTCAAGCCATTGACTTACTCTAAGTGTTTTTATCCCAAACGCAGAAGCTCAAGCCATTGACTTAATCTAAGTGTTCTTATCCCAAATGCAGAAGCTCAAGCCATTGACTTACTCTAAGTGTTCTTATCCCAAATGCAGAAGCTCAAGCCATTGACTTACTCTAAGTGTTCTTATCCCAAATGCAGAAGCTCAAGCCATTGACTTACTCTAAGTGTTCTTATCCCAAATGCAGAAGCTCAAGCCATTGACTTTCCTTAGTGATTTGAACAGATGCAGAATGAAGCTGTACTTTTCCTTGGAATTAAGCAGACAAACACAGATTCCAAGAATTCCCAGTAGCTAACAAAAACACTTACTCACACACACACACACATACACACACACACACACACACACACACACACACACACACACACACACACACACACACACACACACACACACACACACATATACACATATCACTTTTGTAATGCAACTTCGGTATCTGGTTATTTTAACATGAAAATGACGGTGTGAGTTCCAGGAAGTTGAACTACTGGGAGTTGTTGCAGAGCAGAGCGTTGAGCCAATGGGAGCTGTAGCCAAGTGGAACATCTTTTTTATATTATACGGTGCACACAGAATCTCGCTCTCTCTCCTTTTTTTTTTGTCCACTGTGAAGCTGAGTGGAACTGGATTTTTTTTTCTTTTATGTTTTTTTATTAGACAGTGAGAAACTGAGTAGAGCACAGATTCCATTTTTCTTTTCCCTTTTTTTTTTTTGCTGGACCAGGTTCCCCTGTCAGCACTGGGTCCTAGGCAGCTGTCTAAGTCACCTTGTGCTGGATCCAGCAATGACAGCACCCAAATAATCCATGATCAACTAGAATCATGGGTGTTGGAGGGGATTAGGTAGGTGAAGATGGGATTACATGGCTGATGTCAGCTTGCCCACCCTGGAGGAGGGAGGAATTTTAATCAATATGTTGATGGCATTTGCAGGAGTACAAGTGCATCCCCAAGAGCAAGAAGCCATGAGTCACCACACTACATAGGATTGAGCTGTTTAACTGGGTGGTAGTTCACTGGGGGCAACAGCAGCAATTGAGGAGCATACAGCCTGCTGAGGAGGTGGCATAGGACAGAAGTTAGAATCAGTAGACTGGCTCACTCCCTATCACTTAACTCTTGCCTCCACCAGAGGGCAAATGAGCCAGAAGGGATCTCGCTCCAATGGAGCCACTGGTGAAATGAATGAGTCAACTGAGTGCAGGAAAGGAGAGCCATTGGGCAGTGCTTATATGTCTCAAAACAGACAATTTTATGCATTCCTTAAGCGCACTTTCTGTTGAACAGTAAAGTTATAAAAACGTTTACTAGGTGAAGTAATAATAGGTCTTGTATTAGTTCCACAAACATTCTGAAATGTAGAGAGAGTACCATTCAAATGAGGGTTAGGTGTATTTTTATGACAACATATGTTGTAGAAGAAACTAGCAGATTGTGTTGTCTCATAGCAGAAAATATATTTTTAATTTTCTAATAAAAAGATGAAAGTCAGATAATGTTTTGTCAGGTTTACTTTTGTGAGGAAACAAAAAGAAAAGCCTTTTTAAACTGTATAGATTTGCAGTTTCATTAGAAAGTAGCCAGGAGCTAAAGTTGTACATCATCAATCCCTTATTCTCTAATTATGGAGCATTCCTTAGCCTCTGTTTACTTTTACCCTTGCTGAATGGAAAAAGTCTGTTTATTCACTATTGGCTGATGAAATGTTGAGGTGTTCTCTGATTTAACAAGAATGGCATCCAAACCTGTAAGAAGACTGTTGAGTATTTTTGAAGCTAGTTGCAATGACCTTTTGGGACTGGTGGTGGTGCTGTGGGCTTTAAAAAAAAACAAACTTCATTCTCTGCCATCTCATTGGTAGAAACAGTATGAGAAACCTGATTAATGTGGATATTTGTTGGACAAAGAATATGCTGCATCATCAAAGAACGTTTACTGGTCCCTTTTAAGTTTCTTGCTCATCTAGTCAAGTCTGTTAACTTTCTGAAAACACGTGATTATACACAAAAGTTATCTTGTAATTATTTTGATGTCCATGTTAGTATTTTTTTCTGTATACTCTGTATTTTGCTATCTCTCTTTTTTTCTATGTGGACCTTTTCTCCCTGGGCTTCAGCTGAAAAATGATGTGTGTCCAGTTGGACTATCCCAGTAAACAAATGTGTAAGCATAGTCTGAATTTTTAGTGTCATTAAAACACTAATGTACAACACTTGAAACTAATTTTTGTCTGATATAGCTATCAAAGTATAAATTGCCATAAATTAATGATTTATAGTTCTATAGCTCTCCAAACACCACTTTATTGAAGGCATGTTGGCACTGTCTGAAGTACTCACTGTGTTGTTGAATCTATTACAATTAGCCCAAAATTATTTTTTTGGTATTTTGTTTTAAATCTGTAATTTGTGTACAGATGACTGGTTGTCATTATTGACAGTACTACTAGTGTAACCAGGAGTATGTCTCATTACTAAATGGATCCTGCACTATGATGTTACAGCACAATCACGTTTGTAAGTATGTTACTCTAAATTGCCACAGCCTGAGTCTCTTTGTAGGGTCACTAGAACCTGATTCACATTTCTTAAGATATGACAATAGTTCAACCAGAACTATATCTGGAGTAAAAACAATCCTGTCTAGAAGATTTTATTGCTTGTTGTGTTACCTGCTATATTCAGAGAACAAGAACTAGCTGCACAAAAAGGGGTAAACAAGAGTGACAAATAATAACCGAATCCAACTGAAGACAATAGCCCACACAAAAATAGTTAGATGTTTATTTATTTTCCTGTGCCATCTCAATCCTGAAAAGCTGGTATAGTAAAACAAGTCACAAGTAGAAACAGCAGGACTCCTCTGCTATGTTTCATCCAAGACCAAGTAACCTGAACAAGGATGAGACAGAACTCATCGAGGATGCAGATGGTATTGATGCAGTGAAACTGTGCTCTTCTCACAAGGGCAGACAGTATCACATTCTGCATAAGCAGAGACCCTTACCTACTTGTACTATCATGGCGTGACTAAGATGTGCAGACTTAAAATAATGCGACTTAGGGAGCAAGTAGAAGCAACATGTCACTGTATGTCTTCCTGAAGGACTTTTATCTTCATCTGTGGTTAAAGTGTGTTGTGTGTTTGTGTGTGGGTGTGTCGTGTCGCTGCTCCACTGTGCTGCCAATATGCAGTTGCCGAGTCTGAAGTTAATGGATTTATTTCTTGAATTTAGAATTCTGATGGTCAGTTGGAAGTTAACTGTTTCACCTTAGCAAAGTAAATTGAAAAATAGGTAAGTGGAAATGTGTGCAGACTTGTCTCAGGTCTCATTTATCACTTACTAATCTATGTAACACATAATATTAATATCAAGGTTTTTATCACATATTTTCTCCACCTCATGGTATTACTTTTATTGCACTCTACTACGAAACATGTTCTATTTTTTTCTCATTACAACATGTTTTCACTCATGCCTTGCAGTGTAACATGATATTTTGATTTAAAATATTTGTACTTGATGTTTTGTAATGTAACATGATACAGTGAGATTTAAAGTTATCTGTACTTGATTTTCCCTTAAGGAAGCTCTACTCTTAGTATAATCAGACTACTCGCTATATTATAAGCCTAGCACTTGTTCTCAAAACTTCTCTACTAAGTAAGCACTCTCGTACTAAGTAAGCACTACATCCACCTACCTCCCCTGTGAATATCCACTTCCCTTATGGGCACAACACTCCCTTATACTGTTCTAGCATGTCGTGTGGTAGATTGCTGGCGTCCTCTCCAGTTCAACTGGTTAATCTGGGTATCTTGAGACAATGCTACAATTGTCTCATGTACACAGACAACCCTCTCCTCCTCCCAACAAACACAAATACATGTGAGAGATGCAACTATATAGCCAAACTGGAGGCTGAACTCTCTCAACTCAGGGCTGGCATGACCAGACAGGAGGAGATGGTAACCACACACACAACAAACCCAGTCCCACATAGACCTACCACAACTGCAAACCAAACACATAAAAACACAAAGACATACTCGGAGGATCTAATAAAAAACTTACCAAAACAACAGAGGCTCCCAAAGCAGACATCCAAAAATCCAACACCTCAAAACAAAACACATGCAACACATACTTCAATAAATCAGTGTGTCAACCAATCACAGCCCTTAAGGCCAAACACCATGCCTGATACACTAGTAATAGGTGACTCTATAGTCAGACAGTAATAAGTGACTCTATAGTCAGACACACTGATGTCCCACTTACCAGGCTGAACAAGGAGAGGGTGACTGTGAGCTGCCTATCGGGAGCTAGGATCCGCCACATAACACACGCACTCAGGTCACTCCAAAGCAAGTACAAATATGACTCCGTCATTGTCCATGCTGGCGTGAATGACCTGAGACGTACCTCCCTGGACTACATGAAAAGAGACATAGAGGAGCTCTCTGATTATGTAGCCCAGGCTGGTATGACCCTGACCCTGAGCAGCATCTTGCCCTCACCAAGAATGATGCCACAATACAAAGACAAGATGATCAGCTTTAATAATTGGCTCAAGTACTGGTGTCATTCTAAGGGGATCCAATGTCTGTCTGCCTGGGATGACATGTTGGACAAGCCATGCTACTTCGCAAGGGACGGCTTGCACCTGTCACCACTGGGCTTCCGGATATTGGCCAAGGCTCTTGCCACCCCCATAGTGCCTTTTTTAGGCAAGGCTCAAAAGACAAACCCACCTCCTTAGAAAACAAAAATGAAAAAAGACTAAGGGTAATGCTGCTCAACGCCAGAAGTCTAAATCTCAAGATGCAGGCACTCGATGCACTCCTCAGTATGGAGAACATCGACGTCTGTGCAGTAACTGAAACCTGGTTCAAGGCTCCTGAGAGCACCCCAGCGCTACTAGGCTATACCTCGTATCATGCTTTTCGGCCCCAAAACCCGGGCCGAACCGCAAAGGGAGGGGGAGTGTCCATATTCATCAAGGACACCCACACCTCCAGGTTAGTAGCAACACATGAAGCATCAGAGACCATACAGGTGCAACTAACCATAGGCAAAACTGCTATACAACTGGTAGCATGTTACAGACCACCCTCTCAATCTCAGGAACCCCACTCAGCCTTCCTGAAGACATTGGAGGACATGAATGTATCACAAAATACCATCATACTGGGAGACTTCAACTACCCAAACATAGATTGGGTACATTATTCTAGCCCTAACACCCTAGCCCAAAGGTTCCTGGAATTCATAAATTCAAATGCACTGGAACAACTAGTCACCTCTCCCACTAGGGGAGATAATATACTAGACCTGATCATCACAAACATGGGGACAAAATGCTCCACACCGGAGGTATACCCCTCACTAGTGAGATCTGACCACAAACTAATCACCTTGGATATACATATCCCACCTCCACCCCCAGCACAAAAGACCACAGTGAAAAACTTCTCAAAAGCAGACTTCACTCTTCTTAAGACTGAGATGGTATCCTTTAAGCCCACTGGGCCAGTAGATACCACATCCCACAATGCCGAATCCTTCACAAATGCTTTCTATGGACATCTCCAAGAATGCATGGATCATGCAATCCCAAATAAATCCAAGTCCCTCTCCACCAAAGGCAAGCGTCCTGTCTGGTGGACCTCAGCCATTAACAAATTGTATAACAAAAGAAGGAAGCTACTGCACGACAGAGCAAAATCCCATAAAGGGAAGACATCTCTGATCAACATTAGCAGAAAACTACATTCTCTCATAAAAACATCCAAGGACAACTTTGAGAGAAAAATTGCTAAGGACACTAAAGATAAACACAAAGCCTTCTTCAGCTATGTTAGAAACCTGGCGGAAACCCTCAGATATGCTCAGAGTTAGTTCACAACAACAAAAATACACTGAACCCACAGATATTGCCAACATTCTGGCTGACAGGTTCAGTGCAAATTTCTCCTCATCCTCACCCCCAAAAGAAGAAATACTTATCCCAGCTGAATGTAATCTCCCTGTCATCTCAGATGTCCAAGTGAGAACCGCCTCAACAAAGCTAAAAACACAGCATCAATGGGACCTGACGGTATCCCGGGTTGCATGCTACGTGAACTCCAAGAGGAGCTAAACCCACATAAAAATGCTATTTAACCTTAGCCTTACTACAGGATATGTACCTGAACACTGGCGTACAGCAACAGTGGTCCCACTCCACAAAGGGGTACCTCTACAGACCCTGGGAACTACCGCCCCATAAGCTTAACCAGCCTGGTCTGCAAAGCTATGGAAAGAATCATTATGGAACTCATAAACAGAGACATAGGGGACCTACAGACACTTGACCCCACCCAGTTCGGCTTTGTAAAGGGCAGATCCTGCCTTTTGAACCTGGTTGACTTTTTCGAAACAGTCACTAGAGCCATTGATGAGGGCAAAGCAGTCCATACAGCCTACCTGGACTTGGCTAAGGCCTTCAACACAATACCCCACTCAGGCATCATAGATAAGCTCACCAGCTTAAACGTAAACCCTTATGTCACTAGATGGGTTGCAAACTGGCTAAAGGACAGAACCCATAAAGTTAAAATCGCTGGAGCAATGTCAGACTCAAAGCCAGTCACAAGTGGTGTCCCACAGGGATCTGTCCTGGGACCCCTCTTGTTCGGCGTTTATTTCTCAGATGTTAAAGCAAACATGGGAGGGTTGTGGCTGACAAAGTTTGCAGATGACTGCAAACTAGGCACCATAGTCGATACACCAGCGGACACATACATCCTACAAAAAGGCCTCACAGAAATGGACAACTGGTGCCGGAGTCACAGCCTTAAACTAAATGCCAAAAAATGTATAGTCATCCCCTTTGGGAAAAACAAAGTACCCACAAATTATCACACAGACATCAACCCACTGAGTATGGAAAAATGAATCAGAGACCTAGGGACCCAAGTTTACAGCGACCTCTCATTTGACACCCACGTTGCCAAAGTGGTTAGAAAAACATTCTACCTTGTACACCTCATCATGAAGGGATTCACATCCAGATCCAAGGATGTCATTGTACCCCTATACTCCTCCCTCATCAGACCCATGATTGAGTACAATGCCCCATGTGGTATGCACCTCACCAAGCATTTGCAACAGCTGGAGAGACCACAAAAGTACCTCACTAAGAGGATCAAGGGTCTCCAACATATGTCTTATTCTGCCAGACTAAAGAAACTCTAGCTCTATTCAGTAGCATACCGCCTGCTCGGAGGTGATCTCTGCCTGACGTACAAGGCCATGTCCAATCAGGATCTGATGGACATGCTCCACCTCAAAAAATCCAAATCCATCAGGACCATGAGAGCTAAAGACTAAACCTCGGCACAAGTATGAATAGGACATGCTGGAGGGATAGATTCATAACCCAAAGGCTTCCCATGCTTTGGAACAAGATCCCAGTTCATGTTAGCAGAGCCCCTCACTGACTCTCTTCAAGAGAAATGTTGATGAGTGGATGGGAGATCATAAGTTTACCCCAGGGTCACATCTGTGTCACTGCTAGACAGGGGCACAGTAAACTAATTCTATTATATAAGGGGGCCTTCATTGTGTCACTACTAGACAGAGGCACAGTATTCTAAATCTATTCTGTGCATGTTTGTGCATTTTTGTACCATTTCATGGGGTGGCGAAAGCCACATCACTATGGCTAGGCTTACAAATGCCCCAGGGCAGATAGCCTAGTACTAAACTATGAAACTATATCTGAAATATTGTGATTGTGGAGCTTTTTTTGCCTCCACTGAAAATGGGCACTTTCTTGCCCAATCAGACTTTAACAGTAAGCAAATGTCAAATAAATAAATAAACTTGAAAACTGGAATGAAAATCCTACTATAGTTACAGATGCAGAAAAATCAGACTGTTAGTGAGCTCTGCTAAAAACATTCTGACACTAATTTAAAAGTTGCAAAAGCATTGGTATTGCCGACTATTAGCAACAAAATGAAAGCCCATGTATTATCAATAATGTGTTATTATTCCAACTAGTGTGCATAACATTAAGAACATGATAGTACAGTGTCACTCTCTTCAAATAAAATGTCATGTAGGTCAACCCAGGAAAAGAAATTTCAGGAACTAGTTTGAAAACCAACAAAACTATGATGGTGGGCATTTGCTGTTATGAAATCAGATATTAAGGAATATGCTGCTGAAGAACTCAACAGTTAATTTATTTATCATTTGTTAACTGGGAAAGTCTGACTTGGAACAAAGACAATTTTCAGTGGAGGCCTGGGGAGAAATGCTCCAGACGCATGTCTTTATAATGTAGGAAGAAACTGGAGCAAACCCACATGAACGCAGGGAGGACATACAGAATCCGCACAGTAAACACCCCAGCCTAGAATTGAACCAGAGAACCTCTTGCTGTGAGGTGACAACACTACTGCTGCACCACTGCACTGTCCACAAACAGTAAACTGCAAATGCAAACAAAAACTTTAAAACAATGGTTGGGATTCAGAAAACTTTGCCACATTGCATTGAGCAAATCTGTACAATGAGAGACAATGGGCAGGCTATGTGTGATTCAGACACACATGCCATCGGCAGGGAATGCTGAACAGGTGTGCTGGTTTTGGTATATGTTAATGGCCCTGTAATCAGCTGGTAATGGACAACATTATTAAAATGAGTGGCATCATTTATGCTATTGAAGAAAATCAAGATGGTGAAGTGATTCATAAAAAGTATAAATTCTGCACCACAGAGCAACACCTGTTTTCACAATAAGGAATTGCTAAAATATTAGGGATAGGCAGTGCATTAGTAAATGTGTACCTCCAAGAAATTATTACTGTCACTAGAAACTACAATGTGTGTTGTTTCTCCTGGAGGTGCCATTTTATCCATCTGTACTTAACATTTCATGGACTCCACAGGACCAGCATTGTGGACCAGTTTCACATGAATAAGGAGACCACAATACTTTGTGGACATGTATCTGCATCATCTGCAGCTCTGTGAAAGTCATGGAGAACCTGTCCCAGTGGATAGTAAATTGCAGTTTCATGTCTCTTAGATACAGGGGCATTTCAGTAACCTTCTCTTGGCATATTTAGAGAATATTAGGTATCCGCCTTAAGAATATGCCATCTATTTCTTGATGCCATGCATGTGGGGGAGCATATGTGGTTCCAATGTACAACAGAGGAGAAAACAAACACCATGCAGAATTTGTATGATACAGCTAATTTCCTTTAGGTACTGGGAGCAATGGACTGAATCCACATTGAAATAAAAGCCAAACCAGGAGAATTGGGAAGGAAATATATGAATCAGAAAGGGTATCACTCTGTCAACTACCAGGTGGTCTGTATTATACAAGGTGTTATCTGCAAAGTGTCTGCAGACTGTCCTGGCAGTTATCACAACTCCCACATATGGTGACCTATGCCAGAGTTTTGCAAGGAGTGACTTCCCCAGTGGCATCTTATTGGTGATGCTGTATATGGCCTAGAATTCTTGCTGATGACACCCATTAGAAATCCACCAAAAAAAGCAGACTTGTAGTATAAATATATATATATATATATATATATATATATATATATATATATATATATATATATATATATACAAACAAGGGGCAGTACCGAGATTGTATTTGGGTTGCTGAAGGCATGATTTTGCTGTCTGGATTCATTGAGCGGTATGCTGCAGTATGACCCTGGCACATGTGCAAAATTATTATCAGGACATGCAGAGTTACTCAATATCACACTTACGATGAAGTTACAGAAGGGGGGCTGTTGCAGATGGAGCAGTCCCCAGCACACTAGGCAGTGGAGGCTGATCCAGATGAGAAGTCAGGGGAGGAGCCAACAGCAGGGGAAGATCATGATTGGTGGAGGTGGGCACATTATGCTGTGCGACTGACACAGGCAGTGGCTTCCACACATAGTTCAGTCCAAAGTTAAACTGATGCACTATAGTAGAAGTGACGCATGCAAATCCACCATCAGACTGTGCTTACTTATACAGAGGCTACCACACTGTACATCAGAAGTAGAAAAACCAGCTTACAATGTACAAAGGAGGGGGCACAATTATAATAATTTGCAAAAGTGGGGAGGGAGCACGTGTGAAAGTCTTTCACAGGGAAATGTGTGAGTGCTGAGGACAATTAAAAACAGCACTGTACTAGTGTGTATGTGCTTTGAGTGTGTGGAATGTTAACATAAAGGCATTGTGAAGGGCCAGCGTCATTGGAAGTGTGTGCATGTGTAATGTACTGAAGGGTGTGGTGGTCCAATTGTGTGTATTGGGATGTATCTTCTGCGGTAGTTGCAGCAGTTGGTATCAATCTAGTGGATAGGTCCAGGGCATATATAGTGTAGGGTTGAGCATCCTGTGCATGCTTCTGACCATGAAAGTTAGCTCTACCAGGAGTTACACTGATCATAGCACAGCCCTGGTAACATGTTACATGCTGCATGCATGACTATGAATGACAACCATTACCAGACATGCAACTGCCATGATTGCCATAACCCCTGGGACATCCTCTCCTGGCCACTGACACCTCCATAACAGATGGTAGCTGTGGAAGTGCTAACAGTGTGTGAGAATGAGAATGATCTATGCTGTACAATGCCATGAGGGCAATCATCTGTACAGACAGCAGTGGAAAGGTTTGAGGACAGGGTCTAACACATGGCAAGCAAGACTGAGTGGAAATGGGACATTCAAGCATGTGTTTTAGTGTATCAAACAAGCACATAAGGGTCATGCACTTCCATAGGTCATCTTGCACACCCGTGTATCAGCCTTACTAACTCCAGTATGGCTGAGATGGTACTAACCTGTGCCTCCATGACAGCCCTGCACATATGCTTAGTTGCAGGCACTGATACAGCAACTTCAATGGAGGACAGTAACTTTATCACCAGTGAGCACCAGAGCCCACATTTCCTGTGGTACCATGATCAATCATAGCCTCACATCAGCTTTGTGCCCACTGAATAGCGCACAGTGACATTTATCCCACTCCATAAAGGGGGAGTCACCAAGGACCCCAGGAACTACTGCCCCATTAGCCTGATGAGCCTGGTCTGCAAGGCCATGGAACGTATCATCATGGAACTTATAAAGAAAGACATTGGTAATCTCCAAACTCTGGACCCCACACAGTTCGGGTTTGTGAAAGGCAGATCATGTCTCCTAAACCTGACAGATTATTTGAAGCAGTCACCAGAGCCATAGACGAGGGTAAGGTGGTTTATCTAGATCTCGCCAAGGCTTTTGACACCATCCCCCACTCTGGAATTATAGATAAACTCACTAAACTAAGTATAAATCCCTATTTCACAAGATGTGTTGCCAACTGGCTCACTGACAGAACCCACACTGTGAAAGTAGCAGACTCCAAATCTGATTTCAGACCAGTGGCAAGTGAAGTACCACAGGGTTCAGTCCTGGATCCTCTCCTGTTTGGTATCTACTTATCTGAAGTGCAGGCTAACACAGAAGGTCTTTGGCTAATGAGGTTCACAGATGACTGCAAACTAGCAACCATAATCGAAACTCCTAACGATGTGGGCATCCTACAAAAGGGCCTCACTGAGACAGATACCTGGTGTCAAATCCATGGCCTCAAGCTCAATGCCAAAAAGTGCATTGTCATCCCCTTTGGTAAAAACTCTGTACCCATGAACTACCACATAGGCGGTAGTCTACTTAACACCAAAAGTATGATGAGATCTTGGGACACAGGTGGACAGTAGTCTCTCCTTTGATAATCACATCGCCACAGTAGTCAAAAAATCCTTCTACATGGCACACCTCATCACAAAAGGTTTCTCATCCAGAAAAAAAGAGGTCATTGTTCCCCTCTACTCATCACTCATTACACCCATTATAGAGTACAATGCCCCTTTTGGTATGTACTTCACAAGACATCTACAACAACTGGAAAGACCGCAGAAATACCTCACAAAGAGGATTACCGGCCTCAAACAGATGCCCTACGTGGACCATCTCAAAAAACTCCAGCTTTACTCCATTGCATATCGCCTACTCAGAGGCGATCTCTGCTTAACATACAAAGCTATGTCAAACCCAGAGCTGTTGGACATGTTCCACTTAAAGAAATCCCAATCCCTCCGAGCTACATGCTCTAGGGACTTAAACCTTGTCACCACAATAAACAGTACATGCCGGAGGGATAGATTCCTGTCCCAGAAAATTCCCATACTCTGGAACAAACTATCTATCTATATCAAACAAAGCTCCTCATTAGCACTCTTCGAGAAAAATCTTGATGACTGGATGGGAAATAGGACATTCACCTCGGGGATCACTTCTGTGGCTCTGCTCGACAAGGGTACAGGAAAATAATTTTCTTGTGTGGCGAAAGCCAGGATACCTTTTTGGCTAGGCTTATATAGGCCCTACAGCCAATAGCCTAGTATATACCTATGAACCTAAGATCCTTTTATGTGTCTGGTAGGGGGTCCCACATGTCCTGGATTGCTAGCATGGCATGTAACTTTTCTTCATTATGTGGTATGTGTCTCCCAGGTGTCTGCAAACATAGAGGCTGTATCTATGGTCTGTGTAAAGGATACAATGGTCACATTCTCTATGTCCAAAATATGGACTGTACATCCTACACTGTACCAGTTCATACCCAACACCATTATCAGGGGTTGCATATTCTCCAATATCAGGTGGTGGCAGTCCAACATTGGTGGTGCCAGACAGAGAATCACTTGTGAAAACAGCCAGGCACATTACCTTGTGTATGTATGAGCCAGCACCAGAAACTTACATCTAAGTCTGGTGTAGGAATAATAGCATTTGAAAACCAAACACTGAAATAGCATACTTTGGGCAGGAAGGCAGCATCAGATATTTGTTGGAACTGCAGAAATGCAAAGATAGGATGCAGTACAAACTGAACAAAACAATACTGTACTGAATGCAACTGCTGCATTGAGAATCTCATTACAAATGACAAAAGACATTTAAGTTATTTCCCTAGACTAGAATATGTACTAAATAAATTACCTCATTATCATGCTGAAATGCACAGCACTGCAAATTGGAGAAAATATGATTCTCACTCTTACCCATCTTGCCACCCCAATGTAGCATCACAGTACTTTTACTATCAAGGCTAAATGGATGCCAGTTGCTGCTACAAAATCCAATATACTCAATTAACTCACTTATAAGCTTGTTAAGGATAGATACTGCTCCTGTTTGGTTATCAAAGTGTCAGCATGAAATAAATCCTTTACACGACGTAATAACACATTCATTGAGCTGTACGGGCCTACTTTTTTCTTCATCAATGCCATCAGTGAAAGACATCTTCTAAAACTTGCATATGCATCACAAAACAGTCTTCTAACCCAAATTACCTAATTGAAAGATATCTGAAAATCTAATGAATGAAAATAAATGCACATGTTTAAGGATGCAGGCTAGAATGTGTTTTGAGAATTGATGCTTATCAATCTGTAAATTAATAGATGTTCAGATTGATACACATTGCCATGTATCAACAGCCTCCATTTT
>NC_056747.1:964929091-965089091 GCF_019279795.1 Protopterus annectens
CTCACCTGGTCCCTGCTCTTCCAAGCTGTAGTCATACCAAATAATTCGTACATTTCAAGTTATGACAAGGAGAGTGAGTTTAGTGAAATATTTTTAAAACATGTCATATTAATGCTAGAACCTTGGTCTTTGGTATTTTGCACATTCAAACTAACTCAAATTCTGTTCATATACAATTAAGTTACGTCTGTTCCACATAATATATCCTCAATACCTGGTGTACAAAGTCTGCTTAACCAGTATCAGACTGGAAGCACCTAAAATGATACGTAATGCTAAAGATCTCATGTAGGTTTTTTAATTTGCTCTCTCGTCAATGACATGTAGATAGCTGAAAGTGGTGCATGTCTGTATGTATGTACATGTCTGCATCCTGCAGTGGAGTATCCTGTCCAGAAATGGTTCATAAGTTCACTATTACCAGTGTTCAGAACTTGAGGTCATCAAGGAGTACTGACTCCCTGATGTTGTACCAATATTTCTCATTGCTTCCACTATGAGTGGATGAAAAAAAAATGCACAAAGGATTACAATCCCCAAACTACGTTTGCTGAAAAATGCTGCCATAAAACCCAATTTTAAGTGTTTTGGGCAGGGAGCAAGACCCCTATACCCCCAAATTTTGGGCGCAAGCCCCACATACCCCTGAACATATATATAACAATTCCACTGTCTCACCAACTCAAAGAAGAAGGAAATTCCCTCAAAAGAGCATTACTTCTGGCACAACATGTTGACAGCGATTTCCGATGGATTGAACCTTAAGAAACTGAAGCTTGAGTGTTCAGTCTTCATCCTCCAGTAGGTTACCCTTTCTCATCACTTACACATCTATTGAGTAAGTATTTAAACTCCTCCAAATTTTTGCATACCTAACATGGTAATTTATTGCATAACTTGCTTGTGTGGCTATAAACTAGACAAGTAAAAGGGACTGGCATAAGTTGCTTATTGACTATTACATGTGAGTTCTTTTTGCATGTGTAGTCGTATGATAGAATCATCTTAACACAATAATTTCTTAAATATCTTAGTGGTTTAAGCTGATTCAAGCACAACATTGTCAGCAAAATTTCAGATTTTATAACTTTATTCTACCTTACTCCGATTTCTAGCCATGATTGTCTCTGCCCACTTGAAGTACTACATAGGATGAAGAGGGTTTCAGAGAATGAAGGCTTGAATAAATTATCTGAATGGTATGAAACTGTGCAAAGCATAGAAATAATGCTGTTAATGCAGTTTAATAAACTTAAGCCTTTATCTGCTTACCTCAAACTCAGAAACGTTATTTTATGATGTGTTTTTGGCTGTGATCACACACACTGCTACTGGTTTGCCGTTCTGTGTCTGACATGAAGGTGAATTCTTGCTACCGATATTTTACAACCAGTGAGAAATTCTCTGTTCATAAATGTGTGTCCCACCTGACTCTGCATACCATGTTATAGTACCATTTTATTGCCTGACCCTTTTATTTTTCTCTAGTTTCACGTACGCCAATTTATGAGACTATAGTGTAACAAATAATCTTTTTTTTTATGATAAACCACCTCCTAAATGAATGTGTGACTCATAGGTGACAAGTTCATGACAATTACTTTAAATCTGATGACAGTTCATTTCCAGACTTATGATTTGTGTCAGTAAATGCATCTCTGCATGGGGGTGGGGGGCTACTTTTTAACGTTAGTCATAGTTAAATTTTACACGGCGTGTCACATTTTCATGCCCCAGCTTTGTTTACCCAGACTAGTACATTCTTTTACATGTCTATTCCCAGTCCAGATTCATTTTTTTAACACCAAAGTATATAACCTAAATGACAATTAATACTTATTTTCAACTGATCAATTTGAGAAATGAAAGAAATGAAAACTTGTGCAAGTATAACATACTAACTCATTTATTTAAAAAAATATATGATGGAAGAAAAACAAATAAAATCAAATAATATCCAAGGGCATTGTTGCATATTTAAAGAAATAAAAAATATGAAGACATATTAAAGCAATTTCATGTCAAGCAGTTTGTAGTAAAACAGAACAGTTGTAAGTTCATCTTACTAAAAGTAGACATTGCTAAACTGAACTTTTACTTACTGACATTTCTGTATCATGGGAATATTTGAAAACAACCATATGTTCATAAAAGCATGAGGCAGCAATTTAATAACAGTTCAAACAAACAGTAACATGGTTTAAGTATAGGTCATTAAAAAAGAACTGTCTGTCTTTGTACAGCTAAGCAGTCTGCTTAGCTGCAACCTTATTTCCCTCTTCTGAAGCTGTTTCTTGCTTCTTTTTATTGTCTGTATCATCTGCATTCTCATTTTCATGTCCCTTTCCACTTCTTATGTCCTTGCTAATAGAGATGGGAATGTCTCTGCCTGTCACAGCTGGTAAGGACAATTGTGGGGCTTCAATGACAAGCTGGCCTTCACGGGATAACAAACAAGTTACCTTTTCAGAATTTACATTCTCTGGTAACAGGACTTCCTTCTTAAACTGACTGCATCTATAAGAGAAAATTGTCTCGCCGTCTTCGCTTTTGTCCTCATGTTTTCCTTCCACTGTGACTTTTCTTCCAGCTACTTTCACAGTCAGTTCTTCTGGGGAAAACCGCTTAACATCTAGAGACAGTGAGAAGCCATTCTCCTTGTTTTGTTTTCTGTTGTCTTTATCCGTTTCCCTTCTGGCTTGTAATTTGTCTGTAGAAGATTTTCTTTTCCCCAGGACATCATCAGACAGCTGCTGACAGATTTCATTCATAATGTTCATTGTTCGCCTCATTTGATGCATGTCCCTTTCCAGCTGTTCAAAGGCACTCCGTCCGAATGGCCACAGTACGAGTTCAGGCTCCTGTGAAGTATGCAGAGGTCTGAAAGAAGCATGAAAAGCTGGAGTCAGCAGCATTGTGTGTCTGTTCACTATCTCTCCGTTCTGCTGTCTGCTTCAGTTATATTCACAGATTTACTGTCACAGTGAGCTGAGTACAGTAGACTTTATATGTGCTGTTTGCATTCCACGCACTTCCTGAATATTCATTGCTTTACCAGATTCAGCTGTGAGTGTGGAGAATGAATATATTATGCAAATAAGGTGCTGTGGAACCCACCCTCTTAATAGAACTCTGGCAGCTGCTGGAAAGTCACCATCACAAAAGTAGAACAAGCTAGTGAATGAGTTGCAGCCTAAATAAAGCAGTGACATCATTTAATAGGTAGTGTTATAGTATTTTTGATGCATAGGGTATGAGACATTAGGTAAATTTGTGACTGCTGACAAACTATATTCTTGTCATTCAAAGTGTAAACCAGCATAGCTTTAAGTACTTCTTACATTAAAATCAGTTATATGCTGTTTGCCTAGTTTTTGTGAATAAGCCGCGGTGGTGCAGCGGTAGCGTTGTCGCCTCACAGCAAGCGGTTCTCCCGTTCAATTCTCGGCTGGAGCACCTTCTGTGTGGAGTCTGCATGTCCTCCCCGTGGTCGAGTAGCGTTCGAAAGACATGCGTGAATGGGCGTGCCTTCATTGAAGGTTGGGTGTCGAGCTGGCACCTCAGCACCGTAAAAATCTACTGCCAAACATTAGCAGACCGGAGTTCTGCTGTGGCGACCCTTAACTGGGAAAATCCGAAAGAAAAACAACAACAGCATGCAAGGAAATGGAATATACTCATGTTTGCACTTGGTTACCACACTGTAAAGGAAGACTCAAAAGCCATCAGGTAGTTGTTGTTGTGTATTTCGGCTTTTCCTGGTTAGGGGTCACCACAGTGAAACTCAGGTCCGCTAATGATTGTCAGTAGATTTTTACATGCCGAGTTACCGGCCCTGACGCACAACCTTCAACGAAGGTACGCCCATTCACGCATGTCTCCACACAGAAGACGATCTAGCTGAGAATCGAACAGGACAACATCTTACTGTGAGGCGACAATGCTACCGCAGTGAATGTGCCAATTGTTTTTATTTATTTATTAAATATAACAGTTTAATATTTCTGAAATACATTTTCATATGGAAATTTTAGTGAAAATATTATGTTACAAATGAAATAATTCTGTCTTACATCACTGCGGTGGTGGTGCTGTGGTAGCGTTGTTGCCTCACAGTAAGACATTGTCCTGTTCAGTTCTCAGCTGGAGCATCTTCTGTGTGGAGACATGCGTGAATGGGTGTGCCTTCATTGAAGGTTGTGCGTCAGGGCTGGCAACTCGGCACGTAAAAATCTACTGCCAATCATTAGCAGACCGGAGATCCGCTGTGGCGACCCCTAACCGGGAAAAGTCGAAAGACACAACAACAACTGCTGACCTGGGATGGCAGTGAAGCACAGCAAATCCACTACTCTGTTGCCTTGCAGTGTTCTGCCCTCTGGACTTAAGTTATTCCCTAGGTTGCTTGCTGTGAGGAGTTTTTCATTTGGGCCAGATTAATAAACCTACCCTGATGTGTCCACAGCTGTGTACACATTGCAGTAGGTTTTCAGTATTCAGTATGCACCCCTACATTGTGCTGCATGGTCCACCAAAACAAAGACATACAGCACTGGGAAGTGCTGGCCCCATGGTCGTGCAGAATGCTAGTGATGTATTCAGGTGGAGAGGCATATGGTTCCATAGAACTGCCCTCAGGAAGTACCTGGCTGTATAGATCAGCACAGACATCCCCAGCACATCATGATAGCAAACACAGCTAAGAGGCCTTGTTGAAGCGTGAACACAAATGTGGTGTTGAGGAACCACTAGATGCCAGGGCTTAGTGTAAAAATACCATAATGGTACCAACAGCAAAACAGAAATTGTAGTGAGGGGAACCACTGATCTCCAGGGAGAATAGCAATGTAAAAGGGCAGTTCCAGCACCACTGCTACAATGGGTACAGGGGGTGTAGGGAATTGACGCAATACACTGCTGTATCAGCACCACTGCTGCAATGGGTACAGGAGGTGTAGGAAATTCACACACTACAGTATTGTACCAGCACCACTGCTGCAACGGGTACAGGGAGTGTAGGGAATTGACACAATACAGTGCTGTATCAGCACCACTGCTACAATGGGTACAGGAGGTGTAGGAAATTCACACACTACGGTATTGCACCAGCACCACTGCTGCAACGGGTACAGGGGGTGTAGGGAATTGACACAATACAGTGCTGTACCCACACCAGTGTTAGTACTGGGAATGTGGGATGGGGGAATATACACTCTTCAATGTTCTACCGGCACCGGCATTACTACAGGGACAGAGTGATACAGTGGACACTAGGGATTGTACCCCAAAGCACAGAACAACAGGATGGAGATGGGGGTACACTGTACATACTCTTAAGTGCACTAGACCATTAAGAGTGGTCAGCACAGAACAACGGCAGGATCCACAAACTGTATTGAAACATGTTCAACAACTTTATTTAGATAAAAAAATAAAGTCCAAATGATACAGTTGACTGTTTTAAAGACCTTTTGGGGGTGTGTAGTGGGACTTGCTCCCCTGCAAAAATTAATGTATAGGATTGTTGCATAATTTGTTGTGTTACTACTTTGGAGTGCAGCATTTTGCAGTTTTAGGTGGTCTGGTGGAGATTAATCCTGTGTTGATTAGGCAAAGTGAGGTTAATCACCGTGGCAGCAGTAATTGTGTTACAGCTTTCAAAGCTGTAAAACACTTAGCACTCCTACATTTTTTGTAGTTAATGTGAGCAGGTTTAGCTCCATGCACTGCAACAAATTATGACTGGGGTCTTTATGATAATAAACCCCCTTCTTATGTGGTCTGGACATGGATATCAAGATTCATGTCTTGAACTTCATTCTTGAGGTGAATTTCTTGACATCTGTGAGTTGAAGAAACAACAGGCTGGTTTTGATGGGAAGCCCAGTCATAATTTTATATGTCTGTGTTAGATAATTTGTTAGCTACGAGCATTTCCTTTCCCATAATGTGCAATATGTTTATTGAGGAAACAAACAATTCTCTACCATCCCCCCCCCCCCCAACAAAGACATCACCCTTGAGTTGCTGTTCTCTACTTTCAAAACTTTGCTTTGTTGCTAAGCAGCAGCCATGGGAAAGACCTGAATTGGTAAGGGGCAAAAATATATATTTTTTCAGGACCTAATTCTGACATCACCAAATATAAACTCATTTTTCAGGTAGAATAAAATGTAACTGTTTTAACTGTTATTAAATTTTAGTTTTTGTCTCTGAGTTGCATAGGTATATAAATGCTGCTGAAATAAACTTGTTCCCCACGTTCGAAGTTCTGAACTTTGTTTAATCATGTGCTGTTTTTCCCAAAATCTGACAACTTCTGCCAGGGGCATAATATATTTAAAGTGTGCGTTCATTCTAAGTCCAACATATCATGGACTTAGTGGATGTAACTAGCCTCTTTATCTTAATTCCTGGACACCCGCAGTTTATGATATCCTACTACAGTGAGTCTTCCAGTGTTTCTGGAGAAAGATAGTGGGTTCCTGTAGTTGGCATCGACTCAAAGAAAGGGGACAAGGTGAGCTAAACATTTGTTTTACACCTATTTCTTTTTGTCTGAGGTTGTTTGATTTAGAGTTTGTATATATCGATATTGTAGTATGTGGGGGGTTGCCCCCACATTGGGGTACATAGTAGGACTGCTGTCCTGTAAAAATTAATGTTATGAGTGTTGTGTGACTTGCCATGTGTTGCTTCTTTTAGAGTACAAAATTTTGCAGTTTTACATACCCTGGTGATGATTAATCATGTGTCAGTTAAAAAAATGTGGATCCCTTAATTTCATTAAGCATGACTTCAGTACAGAGTGAGAGAGAGAGAGAGAAGGTGATTATAGGTCCTTAGTCTAAGATTGAGTGAAGTCATATTACATAATGGGCCATCAGATAACAGTCCCCACAAGAACTTGTCAGATAAGTTTAATTTATTTTCATATCTGGGTAAATAGGGTCATTGTGTAGCAAGAGGGATATATGCACTTTTATTTTACTATGTCTTTTGCTACCGTTACCTATAAAAACTCCAGAGTGGACCAAGGATGGCGAAGATATAGGAATGTCTGCCAAGAAAAGTGCAGAGAGTGATGATATATGGGAGGAATTCCAAGGGTTGGTAAGGTCACAGAGGTTTTCAAATGTGTAAGGAAGATGTCAGTGATTGCTATATTACAGTTGTGAGGGCAGTAAAAGAAGGAAGTTCAGACAATTTGTTGATGATACTAAAGTAGGAAGGATTAGGCTCAGAAGTCAATGCCATGAAAATGATCTGGATATAGTTATCACAGAAAAGTTAACCCACCAGGAGCAATTTGTGGGGTTGCTAGGGCAAACAAAGTATTGGCCAGTACTGCCAGGGAAGTAGATTCATGGTACACTAATGCCATATTTAGGATACTGATAGGGCCTTTTAGGGAACAGCAAACAGCATATGCTGAAAGGATTCAAAGAAGGTCAACAGAAGAGGTAAGGGAATTAAAAGTCTCATCTTCTGGGAATGGTTACATAAGCTGGGGTAAACTTAAGAAAAAAAATGAAATATATAATAAATTAAGCTAACTGTTATATCTTGCTAACCTTCAACGACTGGTGAGTTTGTGGTAATCATCTTTAATTAAAAGCAATTTTAATTAAAAAAGTTAAATATATAATAAATAATGCTTACTGTCATGTCTTGCTTCACAGTTTTTTGGCTGCTTGTTCATTTGTGCCTTTTGATCTCTTTATGTGTCCCCTGTCCACTGTTACATTTTTGGTCATACAATAGCTTTTTTCTCATAATTGGGTTGCCTTTTGATTTGGTATTAGTTTTGTGATTGGTATGTACGCATGGTTTGGTTTATTTGTGTTTGAGTGGCTTCTTGCATACTGACATAGTATGCAATCACTCAGTTTGTTGATTAGCTCTGTTTGTTACCCCTTCTGCTTTTGATACTGTCTGTCATGAAAAAATGCTAACTAAACTCTCCTCTTCTCTTTGTCTTGGCCTAACTCAGCCTGCACTTCCTCGGTTCTATATTTATCCAACCAACAAGCAGCAGTGTGTAAAATGGCAACATGACTTTTCTCCTTCTCACCAGTTTCTGTCAGTGTACCCCAAAGATCCATTATTGTCCCAGTTCTAGTTTATCAATGACCTATACACTGCATCCATTCCCATCTTCTGTTGTACAATACGTTGACGACTTCACCTTGTATGTTCAGCCAAATCCCTATCTTCACTTTAAGAAATAACCCAACACGCATTCTTAGCTATTGAAAGCTGGCTTGGCAACTCTCATCTCCTTTTAAACCCTAAGAAAACAACATTAATATTATTCTTTTCCAAACACCTAGCTAAAGAAAAACAGGTTTTTCACTATTACCTCAGCGGAAAAGACGCAAATTAAACTGTTTTCATATTCCAAGCTAATAGGTGTCATCAGGTGTCACACCTGAAATTTAACCACCACATTCTGCTGGCAAACCAAGAAAAAAAACACCATAAACTAGGATCACTTTACAGGACAAAAAACAAAAACTTACCACACACACACACACACACACACACACACACACACACACACACACACGCGCGCGCGCACACACACCATGAGGACAAAAACAGCAACAGCCTGTCTTTTACCTACCTTACTGTATGCCTCCCTAGTGCTTGTTAACCTTAGCACTAATAAAGCCTCAAAGATAGGGCAATGCCCCAACAAGGTGGCTGAATTCACTGCAAATCCACTATACAGAGTGTACCACTGCATGACACTTAGGCCATTACATTGGTTAGAATTATCCCATGCCCTCACATACACTCAACTAATAATAACTCACAAAATAATCCACTGCCCAGAAAAGTGGCCATGCCTAGAAAACATTATCCATCTATACTACCCTAATAGAATTCTGTGGTTAATCGACAGGAATCTACTGACCGTATCCAAATCGATCAACAAAACCGGAGAGTCCCTGTACTCCAACTGCTTATGTAAAAAATGAAATAATATTCCACTCTGCTTCAGAGAAATAAATAGCCAAATAGCTTTGATATGCAAACTCATAAAACATTTCGTACACACATGCCTCTGCACATGTGCACCCCCTCGATAAACAGAATCCTTCCACACTGCTTCCTATCCCACTGTTTATTTATCACAGACTCGACTTTCCTGCATAACTTACTGGATAATCCCATAAGCCTCTCTAAGCATTATACTCTACTCTACTCTACTCCACTATACTATACTATACTACACTATACTACACTATACTATACTATACTATATTATACTATACTATACTATACTATACTATACTATACTATACTATACTACACTATGCTCTTACAGCTTCTACTTCTTCATCCCTTGCTTACATAATCACCCTTCTTCCTGCACCTTGCAATTAATGTTTTCTTTATCTCACCTTCACACATTTAAATACTTCTCAGCTTTCTTAGCCCTCCTAAAACTATGCTGCATCTTGTTGTCATGAACCTAATATAATATTGCAAATATATCAGAGCATATACTGTCTAGCACATATTGTAATAATTATTTTTTTTGTTCTGTACCTTATTTGTGTACCATTTCTTTGATTCACTATAAAATATTTTGCAAAATGGCTCTCTACTTTTTAGTTGCACTGAATCTTTACTATAATTTCATTGTTTGATTATGTAATATTTTGTAAAGTGTCTCTTCTTTGTATTTTTTAATTATATTGAGCAGAACTGAAATTTTGCAGAGCTTTTCCTCCTGTACCTTCACTGTAAAGGGGTTTTGGATGCCAAGTCTGAAACAAAACACGTGCAACACATATCTCACAAAGCCAGTGTGCCGAACAGTCACAGCCCTTAAGGCTAAACAACACACCTGATACACTTGTAATAGGTGACTCTATCATCAGGCACACTAACGTCCCGCTCACCAGGCTGAACAAGGAGAAGGTCACGGTGAGCAGCCTGTCTGGCGCTAGGATCCGCCACATAACACAAGCACTCAGGTCACTCCAAGGCAATTACAAATATGACTCAGTCATTGTCCATGCTGGTGTGAATGACCTGAGACGTACCTCCCTGGACTACATGAAAAGAGACATAGAGGAGCTCTCTGAGCATGTAGCCCAGGCTGGTATGACCCTGACCTTGAGTAGCATCTTACCCTCACCAAGAATGATGCCACAATATGAAGACAAGATGATCAATTTCAACAACTGGCTTAAGTATTGGTGTCATTCAAAGGGGATCCAATGCCTGTCAGCTTGGGATGATATGCACGACATGCCACGATGCTTTGCTAGGGACGGCTTGCACCTGTCTCCCCTGGGCTTTCGGATATTGGCAAAGGCTCTTGCTACCCCCATAGTGCCTTTTTTAGGCAAGGCTCAAAAGACAAACCCACCTCCATAGGTATCACAAGGGATAAGAAACTAAGAGTAATGCTACTCAACGCTAGAAGTCTAAACCTCAAGATGCACGCACTCGAAACTCTCCTTAGCATGGAGAACATCGATATCTGTGCAGTAAGAGAAACCTGGTTCAGGACTCCCGAGAGCACCCCAGCACTACCAGGTTATACCTCATACCATGCTTTTCGGCCCCAAAACTTGGACCGAACCACAAAAGGAGGGGGAGTATCGATATTCATCAAAGATACCCACACCTCTAGGTTGGTGGCAAAGCACGAAGCATCAGAGACTATCCATGTGCAACTAACAGTGGGTAAAACTGCCTTCCAGTTTATAGCCTGCTACAGACCACCCTCCCAAACCCAGGAACCCCACTCGGCCTTCCTGAGAACACTGGAAAATATGAAGGTCTCTCTGAACACCATTATATTGGGTGACTTTAACTACCCAAACATAGATTGGGAGCATTACTCTAGCTCCAACACCCTTGCCCAAAGGTTCCTAGAATTCATAAACTCAAATGCTATGGAACAACTTGTTACCACTCCCACAAGAGGGGAAAACATACTGGACCTGATCATCACCAACATGGGGACTCTATGCTCCAGACCAGAAGTGTATCCCTCACTGGTAAGATCAGACCATAAACTGATCTCACTGGATATTCACATCCCGACCCCACCCCCTGCCCAGAAAACCACAGTGAAAAACTTCTCTAAAGCAAATTTCACACTCCTCAAAACCGAGGTGGAATCCTTCAAAGCCCCCGGGCCTGTTGAAAATACGGCCCAGACCACAGAATCCTTTATAAATGCATTCTATGAACACCTTCAGGAATGCATGGATCATGCAATCCCAAATAAAACCAAGACCCAATCCTCCAAAGGCAGACGACCTGTCTGGTGCACCCCAGCCATAAACAAACTATACAATAGTAGGAGGAAGCTACTACATGATAGAGCAAAATCCCAAAAAGGGAAGGCATCTCTGATCAGTATTAGCAAAAAACTAAGGGCACTCATAAAATCGTCAAAGGCCAGCTTCGAGAGAAAAATTGCACAGGACACTAAAGATAATCACAAGGCTTTCTTTAGTTATGTTAGGAACCTGGGTGGGAATTCCCAGATATGCTCAGAATTAGTCCAAAATGACAAAAAATACACTGATCCCACAGACATTGCCAACATCCTAGATGACAGGTTCAGCGCAAACTTCTCCCCCTCCCCACCAAAAGGGCAAATATCTATCCCAGCAGAGTGCTGCCCCCCCCGACATCTCAGATGCTCAGGTGGGAGCCGCCCTCTCCAAAGCAAAAACACAGCATCAATGGGACCAGGCGGTGTCCCAGGCTGCGTCCTACATGAACTCCAAGAAGAGCTAAACCCAAACATAAAACTACTGTTCAATCTCAGCCTTACTACAGGATATGTACCTAAAGAGTGGCGTACAGCAACAGTGGTCCCTCTCCACAAAGGTGGTGCCTCAACGGACCCTGGAAACTATCGCCCCATAAGCCTGACTAGCTTGGTCTGCAAAGCTATGGAAAGGATCATCATGGACCTCATAAATAAAGATATTGGGGACCTACAGACACTGGATCCTACCCAGTTTGGCTTTGTTAAGGGCAGATCCTGCCTCTTAAACCTGGTTGACTTCTTTGAAACAGTCAACAAGGCCATTGAAGGGAAGGTGGTCCACACAGCCTATCTGGACCTCGCAAAAGCCTTCGATACAATACCCCACTCAGGCATTATAGATAAGCTCACCAGCTTAAATATAAACCCCTATGTCACTAGATGGGTTGCAAACTGGCTCAAGGACAGAACCCACATGGTTAGAATTGCTGGAGCCATGTCAGACTCCAAACCAGTTACAAGTGGCGTCCCACAAGGCTCAGTCCTGGGACCTCTCTTGTTCGGTATATATTTCTCGGAGGTACAGGCCAACACGGAAGGACTGTGGCTGACCAAGTTCACAGATGACTGCAAACTGGGCGCCATAATCGACTCTCCAGCCGACACAAGCATCCTCCAAAAGGGCCTCATAGAAACAGACAACTGGTGCCAGAGCCATGGCCTCAAGCTAAACGCCAAAAGTGTATAGTCATCCCCTTTGGCAAAAACAAAGTGCCCACAAATTACCACATAGGTGGTAATCCATTAAGTACAGAAGAAGTAATTAGGGACCTGGGGACCCAAGTTGATAGCAATCTCTCATTTGACAACCACGTGGCCAAAGTGGTTAGAAAAACATTTTATATAGCCCACCTAATCATGAAGACATTCACATCTAGATCAGGGGAGGTCATCGTGCCTCTTTACTCATCCCTCATCAGGCCCATAATTGAGTACAATGCCATTCTTGTGATGTACCTTACCAGACACCTGCAGCAACTGGAAAGACCCCAAAAGTACCTCACCAAGAGGATCAAAGGGCTCAAACAGATGCCATATGCTGACTGGTTAAAGAAACTCCAGCTCTACTCAGTGGCATACCGCCTGCTCAGAGGCGATCTGTGCCTGATGTATAAAGCCATGTCCAACCCTGAATTTATGGAATGCTGCACCTCAGAAAATCCAAATCCTATCGAGCTACGCACACAAGAGACTTGAACCTCAGCACTGAAATAAATAGGACATGGTGAAGGGACAGATTCATAACCCAGAGGTTCCCTTGACTCTGGAATAAAATCTCAGTCCAGGTTAGGCAGAGTCCCTCATTGACTCTTTTCAAGAGGAATCTTGATGAGTGCATGGGAGATCGTAGGTTTACCCCGGGTATCACTTCTGTGTCACTGTTAGACAGAGGCACAGTATACTAACCTCGAAAAAGGGCTTAGCAAAATTAATTTAAAATGGGTGGCGAAAGCCAAACACACTCTGGCTAGGCTTATAAATGCCCTAGGGCAGATAGCCTAGTATGAACCTATGAACCTATGAACCTATAATATTTATTCGGGTTAATACACTATAGCAGCACGGATTTTTTTTTCTGTAATATAATATACTGTTGGTCACTGAATAGTTAAACAAGCCTTGAATATGCACTGGGATAATTTACTGGAAAACAAAAAAGTAAACCAAGTTGTCAGAAAGTCACCAATAGGTATATTTAAAAAAAAATTAATATAGCTTCTGTTTTTCGTATAGAGTGTAGCGTGCCAGGGATACATAGCCCTGTCAGCATTATACATGGTGGTCACATATGTAGATAGAGCAAACATACCAGTGCAGTAACACATTACACATACAATCCACATTTTTTCTGTAGTTACAACACTTCATATGTGTCTTTCTACTTGTCAGTGTACTTTTATATAGGAGTAAATGTACAGCCGTTTAGGAAGCAGCTTCTGTTTCTAAACTGTGGACCTTAAAATGTCAAGGTACATAAAACCAAACAGATAACACAAAAAGCGAAAGCCTAAATTGAAGAAAACACCACAGAATATAGGAAAATTACACATCAAAAAGAAAATTTGGAAAGTTTTTGTAGTGAGCTAATCTTCCCTGTGTTACATCAGTTATCCTTTGCAGATGCTGGGCAATTGTCTTTGAATAATTGTCAGCTTCAAACTGTTTGTGAGGGTGTCTGGTGCCTTCTTTACCCTCTGTTTTAAATTAGGCAGGGGTTAAGGGTGTGCCAGCCTCTTTCACAAATTTGATTAGCCATTTTTTGATAGCTGTCATAACCCTTCATAATCCCAAACTCACCAGGTCCCTGCTCTTCCAAGCTGTAGTCATACCAAATAATTCGTACATTTCAAGTTATGACAAGGAGAGTGAGTTTAGTGAAATATTTTTAAAACATGTCTTATTAATGCTAGAACCTTGTTCATGGGTATATTGCACATTCAAACTAACTCAAGTTCTGTTCATGTGCAATCAAGTTATGTCTGTTCCACATAATATATCATCAATACCTGGTAGTGTACAAAGTCTGCTTAACCAGTATCATGTTGGAAGCACCTAAAAGGATACTTAATGTTGGAGATCTGATCTAGGTTTGTCAGTTTGCCTTCTCATTTTCTCCTGCATCCAATGACATGCAGATAGCCAAAACTGGTAGTTTTTAAATTTCCCTCAGGGCTGCGTGGGCCCATGCACACGTGTGTATGTATGTGTCTGCATCCTGCAGTGGAATAGTATCTTGTCCAGAAATGGTTTATAAGTTCACTATTACCAGTGTTCAGAACTTGAGGTCATCAAATAGTACTGACTCCCTGATGTTGTACCAATATTTCGCATTGCTTCCACTATGAGAGGATGAAAAAAATGCACCAAGGATTAGAATCCCTAAACTACATTCGCTGAAAAATGCTGCCATAAAACCCAATTGTGTTTTGTGCAGAGGGCAAGACCCCTGTACCCCCCAATTTGGGGGACAAGCCCCACATACCCCTGAACTTATATATACCAACTCCACTGTCTCACAAACTCAAAGGAGGAAATTACCCCAAAAAGTAATTACTTCTGGCCAACTTGCTGACAGTGATTTCCGATGCATTGAACCTTGAAAAATTGAAGCTCGAGTGTTCAGTCTTCATCTTCCAGTAGGTTACCCTTTTTCATCACCTAAGTATCTATCAAGTAAGTGTTTAAACTCCTCCAAATTTTTTTCATACCTACAATGATAATTTATTGCATAACTTGCTTGCTTGACTATAAACTAGACAAGTAAAAGGGACTGGCATAACTTGCTTATTGACTATTACATGTGAGCTCCTTTTGCATGTGTAGATGTATGGTAGAATCATCTTAACACAAGGATTTCTTAAATATCTTAGTGGTTTAATCAGATTCAAGCCCAACATTGTCAGCAAAATTTCAGCTTTTATAACTTTATTCTACCTTACTCCTATTTCTAGCCATGATTGTCTCTGCCCACTTGCAGTACTACATAGGATGAAGAGGGTTTCAGAGAATGAAGGCTTGAATAAATTATCTGAATGGTATGAAACTGTGCAAAGCATAGAAAAAATGCTGTTAATGCAGTTTAATAAACTTAAGCCTTTATCTGCTTACCTCAAACACAGGAACGTTATTTTATGATGTGTTTTTGGCTGTGATCACACTGCTAGTGGTTTACCGTTCTGTGTCTGACATGAAGGTGAATTCTTGCTACTGATATTTTATAACCAGTGAGAAATTCTATATGTCTGTTCATAAATGTGTGACCCACCTGACTCTGCATACCATGTTATAGTACCATTTTATTGCCTGACCCTTTTATTTTTCTCTAGTTTCAAACACACCAATTTCTGAGTCTACACTGTAACAAATATTTTTTTTTTATTACAAACCACCTCCTGAATGTATGTCACAATGACTCATAGGTGACAAGTTCATGACAATTAGTTTAAATCTGACAACAGTTCATTTCCAGACACATGATTTGAGTCAGTTAATGCATGTCTGCATGGATGGGATATTTTGTGCTCTTAGTCCTGGTTACATTTTATACGGTGTGTTCATTTTCATGCCACAACTTTGTTTACCCACTCTATTGCATTCTTTTACATGTCTGTTCCCAGTCCGGATTCAGTTTTTAACACTAAAGTATATAACCTAAACGACAGTTAACAATTACTTTCAACTGATCATTTTGAGAAATGAAAGAAATGAAAACTTGTGCAAGTATAACATACCAGCTCATTTATTTAAAAAAATATATGATGGAAGAAAAACAAATAAAATGAAATAATATCCAAGGGCATTGTTGCAAATTTAAAGCAATAAAAAAATGAAGACATAAAAGCAATTTCATGTCAGGCAGTTTGTAGTAAAACACAAAAGTTGTAAGTTCATCGTACTAAAAGTAGACATTGTTAAACTGAACTTTTACTTACTGACATTTCTGTATCATGGGAATATTTGAAAACAACCATATGTTCATAAAAGCATGAGGCAGCAATTTAATAACAGTTCAAACAAACAGTAACATGGTTTAAGTATAGGTCATTAAAAAAGAACTGTCCGTCTTTGTACAGCTAAGCAGTCTGGTTAGCTGCAACCTTATTTCCCTCTTCTAAAGCTGTTTCTTGCTTCTTTTTATTGTCTGTATCATCTGCATTCTCATTTTCATGTCCCTTTCCACTTCTTATGTCCTTGCTAATAGAGATGGGAATGTCTCTGCCTGTCACAGCTGGTAAGGACAATTGTGGGGCTTCAATGACAAGCTGGCCTTCACGGGATAACAAACAAGTTACCTTTTCAGAATTTACATTCTCTGGTAACAGGACTTCTTTCTTAAACTGACTGCATCTATAAGAGAAAATTGTCTCGCCGTCTTCGCTTTTGTCCTCATGTTTTCCTTCCACTGTGACTTTTCTTCCAGCTACTTTCACAGTCAGTTCTTCTGGGGAAAACCGCTTAACATCTAGAGACAGTGAGAAGCCATTCTCCTTGTTTTGTTTTCTGTTGTCTTTATCCGTTTCCCTTCTGGCTTGTAATTTGTCTGTAGAAGATTTTCTTTTCCCCAGGACATCATCAGACAGCTGCTGACAGATCTCATTCATAACGTTCATTGTTCGCCTCATTTGATGCATGTCCCTTTCCAGCTGTTCAAAGGCACTCCGCCCGAATGGCCACAGTACGAGTTCAGGCTCCTGTGAAGTATGCAGAGGTCTGAAAGAAGCATGAAAAGCTGGAGTCAGCAGCATTGTGTGTCTGTTCACTATCTCTCCGTTCTGCTTTCTGCTTCAGTTATATTCACAGATTTACTGTCACAGTGAGTTGAGTACAGCAGACTTTATATGTGCTGTTTGCATTCCAGGCACTTCCTGAATATTCATTGCTTTACCAGATTCAGCTGTGAGGGTGGAGAATGAATATATTATGCAAATGAGTTGCTGTGGAACCCACCCTCATATCATGTTCCATAGAACTCTGGCAGCTGCTGGAAAGTTCCAACTTCACAAAAGCAGAACAAGATAGTGAATTAGCTGCAGCCTAAATAAAGCAGTGACATAATTTAAAAGGTAGTGTTAAAGTGTTTTTCACACATAAGCTATGAGACATTGGGTGAATCTGTGACTGCTGACAAACTATATTCTTGTCATTCAAAGTGTGAAGCAACATAGCTTTATGTACTTCTTACATTAAAAATCAGTTATGTACTGTTTAAGCAATAACCAACGATGTGGTGTGGTATATTGAAGATTTACCTATGGCTGGTGTGATTTAATTATGAGGGCGAAGCCTGAGTGATTAAACAAAGGCAACCGTGGGTAAATCTTCAATATATCACAACCACAGAGTCGGTTATTGCTATTATATAATGACATTATTTAAGAAAAAAAAAATACTTACTTTTCTTAAATAATGTCTTTGTATAATGGCGGATTGCTGTTCTTCCACCGGTTGTGATATACTGCAGCTGCATTTTGATGTACTGCGCATGCGTATGGGACTTATATTCCCACGCATACCCAGTACATCAAGGCTTTGAAATGGAAGCAATGGAGAAAAGAAAGTCTCCGTTGCTCTGTTTTCTGTCTTTTTTTTTTTTTATTGTAAAAAAAAAAAAAAAAAAAAAAAAAAAAGGTTTTGGGGCAGTTTATACCAATGGAAAAGTCCGGGCAACCGGACCTTTTTCCATTGGTATATTGTGGGATTTACAACGGGCATGCTGGTTGGGCTGGCAAATCAGCGTGCACGTTTTTGAATATTAATAGGGAGACATAGTATAATTGCATAGTTTTCACATTATACATGCAAGGAAATTGAATATACCCATGTTTGCTCTTAGAAAGTACACTATAAAGGAAGACTCAAAAGCCATCAGGTAGTGAATGTGCCAGTTGGTTTTATTTATTTATTAAATATAACAGTTTAATATTTCTGAAATACATTTTCATAAGGAAAATTTTAGTGAAAATATTATGTTACAAATGAAATTATTCTGTCTTACACTGTTGATCTGGGATGGCAGTGAAGTACAGCAAATCCACTACTCTGTTGCCTTGCAGTGTTTTGCCCTTTGGACTTATATATTCCCTACGTTGCTTGCTGTGTTGAGTTTTTCATTTGGACCAAATGAATAAACTTACCCTGATGTGTCCACAGCTGTGTACACATTGCAGTAGGTTTTCAGTACTCAGTATGCACCCTACACTGTGCTGCATGGTCCACCAACACAAAGACATGCAGCACTGCAAGTGCTGGCCCCATGGCCATGCAGAATGCTAGTGATGCATTCAGGTGGAGAGGCATATGGTTCTGTAGAACTGCCGTCAGGACGTGCCTGACTGTGTAGATCAGCACAGACATCCCCACCACATCATGATAGCAAACACAGCCAAGAGGCCATGTTTACGCGTGAACACAAATGTGGTGTTGAGGAACCACTAGACACCAGGGCTTAGTGTAAAAATACCATAATGGCACCAACAGCAAAATGAGGATTGTGGTGACTGAACTACAGGACTCCAGTGAGAATAGCAATGTAAAATGGCAGTACCAGCACTACTGCTGCAACAGCTACAGGGGGTGTGGGGAACTGACAAAATATAGTGCTGTACCTGCACCACTGCTACAACAGGTACAGGGGGTGTAGGGAACTGACAAAATACAGTGCTGTACCAGAATCACTGTTACAATGGGTACAGGGGATGTAGGGAATTGACACAGTAGAGTGCTGTACCAGTACCACTGCTACAATGGGTACAGGGGGTGTAGGGAATTGACACTACAGTGCTGTACCAGCACCACTGCTACAACAGGTACAGGGGGTGTAGGGAATTGACACTACAGTGCTGTACCAGCACCACTGCTACAACTGGCACAGGGGGTGTAAGGAACTGACAATATAGTGCTGTACCAGTACCACTGCTACAACAGGTACAGGGGGTGTAGGGAATTGACACTACAGTGCTGCACCAGTACCACTGCTACAACAGGTACAGGGGGTGTAAGGAATTGACACTACAGTGCTGCACCAGTACCACTGCTACAACAGGTACAGGGGGTGTAAGGAATTGACACTACAGTGCTGCACCAGTACCACTGCTACAAGGGTACAGCTGTTGTAGGGAATTGACACAATACAGTGCTGTACCAGCACCACTGTAGTGTGTCAATTCCCTGCACTCCCTGTAGGGAATTAACACACTACAGTGCCGTACCATCACCACTGCTTCAACAGATACAGGGGGGGGAAGGAATTGACACTACAGTGCTGTGCCAGCACCACTGCTACAACAGGTACAGGGGGTGTAGGGAATTGACACTACAGTGCTGTACCAGCACCACTGCTACAACAGGTACAGGGGGTGTAGGGAATTGACACAATACAGTGCTGTATCAGCACCACTGCTACAACAGGTATAGGGGGTGTTGGGAATTGACACAATACAGTGCTGTATCAGCACCACTGCTACAACAGGTATAGGGGGTGTAGGGAATTGACACAATACAGTGCTGTACCAGTACCACTGCTGCAATGGGTACAGGGGCTGTAGGTAATTGACACACTACAGTGCTGTACCAGCACCACTGCTACAACAGGTACAGGGGGTGTAGGGAATTGACACTACAGTGCTGTGCCAGTACCACTGCTAAAACAGGTACAGGGGGTGTAGGGAATTGACACAATACAGTGCTGTACCAGTACCACTGCTACAACAGATACAGAGGGTGTACGGAATTGACACTAGAGTGCTGTACCAGTACCACTGCTACAACAGGTACAGGGGGTGTAGGGAATTGACACAATACAGTGCTGTACCAGTACCACTGCTGCAACGGGTACAGGGGCTGTAGGTAATTGACACACTACAGTGCTGTACCAGCACCACTGCTACAACAGGTAGAGGGAGTTTAGGAAATTTACACACGACAGTGCTGTATCAGCACCACTGCTACAACAGGTATAGGGGGTGTATGGAATTGACACAATACAGTGCTGTACCAGCATCACTGTTACAACAGGTACAGGGGGTGTAGGGAATTGACACACTATAGTGCCATACCAGCACCAGTGTTAGTACTGGGACTGTGGGATGTGGGAATATGCACTCTTCAGTGCTTTATAGTCACCAATGTCACTAATGGGACAGAGAGATGCAGTGGACACCAGGGAGTGCACCGTGGGCACAGAACAACAGGATGGAAATGAGGGGGTACACTGTACATACTGTTAAGTGCACTACAGCATTAGCAGTGGTCAGCACTGACCAATGGCAGGATCCAGAAAGTGTATTGAAACATGTTCAATAACTTTATTTAGATAAAAATAAAAATAAAGTCCAAATGAAACAGTTGACTGTTTTAAAGCCCTTTGAGGGTGTGGTGGGACTTGCTTCCCTGCAAAAATTAAAGTTTAGGAGTGTTGTATAATTTGCTGTGTTGCTACTTTGGAGTGCAACATTCTGCAGCTGTAAATGTTGTAGTGGAGAATAATCCTGTGTTGATTAAATAAAAGGAGATTAATCACAGTGACAGCAGTAATTGTGTCACAGCTTTCAAAGCTGTAAAACACTTAGCGCTCTTACATTTGTTATAGTTAATGTGTGCAGGTGTAGCTCCATGCACTGTAAGGAATTATGATTGGGGTCTTTAAGATAATAAACCCCCTTCTTATGTGTTCTGAACATGGATATCAAGATTAACCTCTTGAATGTCACTCTTGAGATGAATTTCTTGACATCAATGAGTTGAACAAACAACAGTCTGGTTTTGATCAGAAGCCCAGTCATAATTCTATAAGTCTGTGTTAGATAATTTGTTAGCTACGAGCATTTTCTTTCCCATAATGTGCAATATGTTTATTGAGGAAATAGACAATTCTGTACCCTCCAACCCCCCCAAAGACATTGAGTCGCTGTTCTCTACTTTCAAAACTTTGCTTTGCTGCTAAGCAGCAACCATGAGAAATATCTCAACTGGTAAGGGGCAGTTATGATATCACTAAATATAAACTCATTTTCAGGTAGAATAAAATGTAACTGTCACTCGTCCAGTCAGGATAAAATAGGTGAGTCTTTATGGGCTCTGTTCCAGCAGCTTTATTATGTGCAAACACATCAGGATCGAGGCTTAACTTTAACTTAGATAAATTTAGAAACTAGCTATTACACTCATACATGCTCACTCTCTGGCTGCATTCTCAAAATGGCACTGAAGCGAGCATGTGCTTGCCATTTATATTTATATGCACATGCCGACCTTGAAACGCTTCTTAAAGATACAGCACACACACACACACACACACACACACACACACACACACACACACACACACACACACACACACACACACACACACACACACACACACACACACACACACACACACACACACACACACACACACACACACACACACACACACACACGCACACACACACACACTCACTATTCTACATCCTCCTTCTTTGAGAAATCAGTCATGCAATATTGATGACATTAATTGACATGCAATCAGTACAAATAATTCTTTGTCATGCAATTATACAGAACTAAATACATATAAACAGTTATGTCCAGTTGGCAGTGTATTTCACACTAGGTCTGTAAATGCAACCAAATCGTGTGACATAGAAATTAGAATTAGGTCTAGCAACTGGGACTGTCTCTGCTGAATGTTCAATTTTAGGAACATCAGGAACATAATCAGGAATGGAAGAAGAAGGTAAGACACGTTCTGCAACAGAGGAAGAAGTTAAGACACGTTCTGCAACAGGAACACTGTCTGGATTGCTCTGACATCTAGAGTCTGTATCATAGGAACAATGCTGTGATATCGATTCTGGTACAGGAAGAAGATGTCTGCGATTTCTCCTGTACTCCATACCCTCAGATTGTATGAAGTAGGATCTTGGCTTAGTACATATACCTGTTACTTGACCAATCCGATCAAAACCTTTCGCCGTTTGTATCCTCACTGTCTCTCCTTCTTTCAATGGACGAAGAAATCTGCTTGATTTATTATAGCTGGACTTCTGGAAAGAATGCTTTCTGAATAATTGGGCTCTAATTGTCTTGTTGTTCTTAGCTTTACACCTCAACAAACTGGAACTAATCGGCAATATTGTTCTGGTTTGTCTAGACAGAAGTCTCTGAGCAGGCGAGCCAAGTATATCGTCATGGGGTATATTTTCTGAGATTAAGTAAATTCAAAAAGACATCGGTATTATCATGCTTTGATGTTTCAAGTAATTGCTTTGCAGTCTGTACTGCAAATTCAGCTAGTCCATTTGACTGTGGCTATTCTGGACTACTAGTAACATGTACAAAGTCCCATTCCTTTGCAAATTTCTGAAACAACTGACTGGTTAATTGGGTACCATTGTCAGAAATAACTTTGTGTGGACTACCATGGACTGAGAAATGATGTTTCAACTTGATGATAACAGCAGTGGACATTAGATTTCGTAGTAAATCAATCTCAAACCATTTCAAATAAGAGTCTACCAACACTAAGTAATGATGATTGTTCTACTCAAATATATAAATGGCTACTGTTAACCAAGGTAGTTCAGGAACTTGACTGAGCTGAAGTGGTTCTTTTTGCAAATGCAGTTTAGTACTATTGCATACTGAACAAGAAGAAAGTACTTTATCATAGGATCATAGGATCATAAGAGGTTACTAGGCTAATGGCCTTGGGGCCCTTACAAGCCTAGCCAAGAGTTTATCCCCAAAAAGAAACCTCAGTCAGCACCTATCAGTGAGAGACACAGGTGGAACCCCTGGGACAAATTTGTGGTTTCCCATCCACTCATCAAGGTTGCACTTGAAGAGGGTCAGTGAGGTGCTCTGATATGTATGGGAAGTCTATTCCAGAAGGCCTCTGGGAGACAGATCTGTCTCTCCAGCAGGGTTGGTTGATGTTGCATGTTAGATTCAGGCCTTTTGAATGGGTAGTGTGTGAGAAGTTAGACTTATGGATATGGAGCAACTCTAGTAGGACAGGGTCCAAAATAGCCTTATAGGTAAGGCACATATCACCCCTGAGCAATCTGTACAATACCGAGTAGCGTGATTGTGATTTGAGCCTGTCTGCATAGGACAGATGTTGAAAGACATGGATTCTCTTTGTGAGGTATTTCAGTGGCCTTTCCAGTTGATGCAGATGTTTGGAGAGGTACATCGCAAACAGGACGATATACTCAATTATTGGGAGGAGTATAGAGAGGTAATAACCTCCTTTTTTTTGGTTGCAATCCCTTTACTTATGAGGTAAACTAAGTAAAAGGCTTTTCTGACCACTGCCACTATATGACGGTCAAATGTGAAATTGTTGTCAACCTATGCAGCCAGGTCTCTCACCACAGGTTGTGTACTTAGGGGATTGCTGTTGATGTGGTAATTGGTACAGGGTCATATTTTTGCCAAATGGTATGATGATACATTTTTTTGCATTTAGCTTGAGGCCATGACTTTGGCACCAGTCATCAGTTGTGAGACCCTCTTGCAGTATGTTAACATCATTTGGGAAGTCAGTGAGAGCACCCAACTTACAGTCGTCTGCAAACATGGTCAGCCGCAGGCCTTTTGTCTTTGCCTGGACCTCTGAGAAATAGATGCCAAACAGTAGGGGTCCCAGGACAGATCCCTGGGGAACTCCACTAGTGACAGGTCTGTTATCAGAGGTGGAGGTGCCTATTTTGACTATGAAGGTTCTGTTAGTGTGCCAGTTGGCCACCCACCTGATGAGATAGGTATTTACTACAAGGTGTGTTAGCTTTTTAATGATGCCCGAGTGGAAGATTGTGGCAAAGGCCTTGGCCAAGTCAAGGTAAGCTGTATGCACTGACTTTCCCTCATCCAGGTCCTTGGTGGCAGTCTTAAAGAAGTCAACCAGATTCAACAGGCAAGATCTGCCCTTGACAAATCTGACCTGGGTGGGGTCAAATGTTTGGAGATTGCCTATGTTCTTGTTTATGAGATCCATAATAATACGCTCCATGGCTTTACAGATCAGACTTGTCAATCTAATGGAACGATAGTTTCCAAGGTCAGCAGTGGCACCACCTTTGTACAAGGGGATGACAATGGTAGTTCTCCACTCTGCTGGAATGAAGCCTGTACTTAGGCTGTGATTGAATAGGGTGCTCAATGCCGAAGATAGTTCTTGCTGGAGATGGTGCGGATATACATCCAGGTATACTATCAGGTCCCATGGAAGCTGTGCTCTTTGTCTTGGATAGAGCCTGCAAGACTTGATTTATGGAGATGTGAGATGTGGTACAAGTATCGGGGATGTCGAAAGGGCCTTTGGGGGGGCAGGGGGGTGAAGTTTGCACTGAACCTATCTGCCAGCAGGTTAGCTAAGTCAGCAGGATCAGTGTAAGTGACACTGTTAAGTACTAATTCAAAACAAACCTGGGCTTTGCCACAGAGGTCTTTATGGTTTCCCTGGAGGCTAGTTTTGATTCATAATTGGTCTTGGAGGTTTTCATTAGTGAACTAATTTGCTTGCTCAGGCTAAAGAGGGAGTTTTGCAAATTTGGAATGTGTTCATTTTTACCATTGGACAACAGTTTCTTCCTTTTGTTGTAAAGCCTGTTGATAGAGGATGTCCACCAAACAGGTTTGTGTTTCCTTGAGGAGCAGGTTTTAGTTCTATTAGGTATGGCTGAGTCCATGCAGTTGTGCAGGTGCTTGCATACTGCACTGGCTTACTGTTTAGCATAGTCATCTGCATCTTCTGAGGGGGTTGGTGGTGTAAAGCTATAGTACCCACCCACAGGAGGCTGTAGTCAGCTTTTGAGAAGTTTTTAAGCTTGATTACAGCTCGGGGTGGGGTGGGGTGGGGGGGTGGGATAGAAACTTTGAATGAGACAGTCCAATGATCTGATCTCACCAGGTAAAAACATACTATGGGTGTAGTGGTTACCCATGTTGGTGAGAACCAAGTCCAGACTGTTATCTCCCCCTGTGGGGATGAGACAAGTTGATCTATTACATTGGAATAGATGAAGTCAAGGAATTGTTGAGAGAGTGCATTAGTGCAAGAATAGTTCACCCAGTCTATGGTGGGGTAGTGGAGGTCCCAAGGATCAGAGTGTTAAACGGTACCTTGATGGAGTCAAGTAGATCCAGGTAAGAAGATTGGGTGTCCTGAGTCATGGAGGGGGGTCTATAGCTAGCTATAACTTGGATGGGTGTCTTGCCAACTGTCAGTTGCACCTGGAGTAGTTCCAGTGCGTCATGCTGCCAAACCAGTCTGGAGGTGTGCCTGTTTTTAATTTTGATAGAGTCTCCATGACCCTTAGTCTTTCCGACCTCATTTTAGGGTTGGAATGTGTGGAATGAGGTATAGCCTGGTAAGGCAGGGGTGCTCTTCACAGCCCTGAATCAAGTTTCAGTGGCCGCACAGACATCGGCATCTTCCAGTGCAAGGAGAGCAACTAATGAGTCCATTTTCAGGTTAAGGCTCCTATCGTTAAGCAGCATGACCTTCAGTTTGCTTTTGACAGATCTTTTATGTTGGAAGGTTTGTCTTTGGGACATTGCCTAAAAAAAGCACAATGGGGGAGGTGAGAGCCTTGGCCATGATCCGGAAACCCAGTGGTGACAGGTGAAAGCCATCTCTGGCAATGCATCGAGGCCTGTCGACCATGTCACGCCAGGCAGACAGATACTGGATTCCCTTGGAATGACACCAGAAACTAAACCAATTGCTGAAGTCAATTATTTTTTTTGGCAATGTGGTATCATTCTTGGTGAAGGTAGGATGCTGCTTAGGGCTAGGGTCATACCTGCCGGGGATACAGACTCCAACAGTTCAGTCATGTCTCTCTTCATATAGTCCAGGGAGGTACATCTCAAGTCATTCAAACCAGCATGGACAATGGTAGAGTTGTACTTGTACTTGTTGTGGAGAGACTTAAATGTGTGCATTGTGGCGGATTCTGGCACCAGTCAGACAACTGACCCTGATCTTTTCCTTGTCGAGCCTGGTGAGGGGGACATCGTTGTATCTCACAATTGAGTCACCAGTGACTAGTATGTTTGATTTATTGTTATGTCTTGTGGGCTGTGATGGTTTATTGTTTTGCCTTATGGGTTGTGTTTGTGAGACACTGGTGTGTTGTCTGCAGTGTGTGATGTGTTTGGTGTTGTGTGTGAAATGTTTGTGAGTGTGTTTTGGAGGTCTCTGCTGTTTAGGTAAGTTTATATTGAGGACCTTTGCATAGGTGTGTGTGTGTGTGTGTGTGTGTGTGTGTGTGTGTGTGTGTGTGTGTGTGTGTGTGTGTGTGTGTGTGTGTGTGTGTGTGTGTTGTTCTTGGCTATGTGATGTGAGTGGTGTGCTGGCAGTCTCCTCTTTGTAAGGAGTGCTGACTGTGGAGCGAGAGAACATGGACGCAAGGTTACTGATGTACATGCATTTCTCACTGGTGGAAGAATTATATGCTGGGAGAAGAGGGTTGTCAGTAAACATGAGGTAGTTGCTACACTGTCTCAGTATGCCCATGTCAACTGGGCTAGCAGTAGAAACTAATGGGAATTGTTCAAACATAGTGTTCCGAATGCTTTGGCTGACTTAAGGAGAGAGGGTTTTGATAAGGGTTTGTCCATGAGAGTGTAGACCACAAGAGAGC
The DNA here is from genome assembly GCF_019279795.1 of Protopterus annectens. Taxonomy (NCBI): domain Eukaryota; kingdom Metazoa; phylum Chordata; order Ceratodontiformes; family Protopteridae; genus Protopterus; species Protopterus annectens. Next base: position 964,956,035 of record NC_056747.1, read on the forward strand.
CTTCTTAAATGTAAAGTAACTGGTCTGAATCACAAGTGCTAAAACCAAAGCTAAGATACTTAAAATAACAGATACATTTAATCAGGTTACTAACAGACAGTAATAAACACAGCAGAATAAAAGCATGTGAACACTTAAGACCACACAACAAAGGTAATGAAATATGAAGAACACAATTACAGTAAAAGCAGCTGAATACAGTGTAGATTTTTTTTAATTCGAGAGGGAGGAAACAGAAGGTAGTTCAAGATTAGGGAACTAAGGGGGTTGACCTTCCAAAATGCTCTCTCTCTACTCAGTACACTGAGCTGAAGAAATAAGACAGGGAGGAGTGTCCAAAGTCAAAGAAGCAAGGGGTAGTCCTACCCAAATAATCTCACTGCACTAGGTTGAGTGATCAAATGAGACTGGACTGGGAGGATTGACCAAAATCAGATTTACACCAGGGGCGGGCAATTCCAAATCCACCAAGTTTAAGACTACAACAACAGTTGGGAGGGAGGGTGAGAAAATAAACAGTACAGTCAACACAGAAAATGCAGAGCAGTCAACAAAGGACAGAAACAAAAAAACAAATATATAAATATAGTACAGTGCAAACTGAGTTGCAAAAACGTGTACTTATCAGTTTGGTATATCAGATGGTAGCAGAATCCAACACAACCAGGAATTTTAGCTCTGTTATATCGGCTCTGCAGAAATTCACAGAAATTACGTCTGTACTAGAAGTGCAACACAGAAAATAACACCTCAGGCACTAGCTACCACCTAAGATGTGCTGGCTCAACAACCCCCACCTGAAACTAGCTACAGAGCTACCCTCAGAAGCAAACAGTGCAGTCAGCAAAGGACAGAAACAATAAAGCAAATATATAAATACAGTACAGTGCAAACTGAGTTGCAAAAAAGTGTACTTACCAGTTTAGTATATCAGATGGTAATAAAATACAACACAGCCAGGAATTTTAGCTCTGCTATATCAGCTCTGCACAATGCCTTTTACTAGAGAAGGCCAAAATACTAGTTCTGTTACCCTTCTTTTGGTAGATTCAGAACCTGGGTGACCACGATGCAAAATCTGGATGTATTTGTGTTGCAAGAAAGCAGGAACAGCAATTCTAGGTCCATTGAAAATAATGCCATCTTCCATCAACATCTCATCTCTGTAAGAAAAATGAGTTTGTACTTCAGGTGGTACACTAGATTGCTTTGACAGCCATCCAACATTAATGTAGTGGTTGAGCTTTTGCAAAATTGGATCATTCTTTATATGACCTCTCAGCTCATCAAGTCTTATGGTAGAAAAATTACGTACTTCCATGACATCAAAATCAAAATTCCCTGCTTGAAGCTGTTCCCTTGTATTTCTGGGTACTCTGGATAAGATATCAGCCAGATAGAGACGTTTGTCTTTTGTACAGACCATTTTGAAGTTGTACTTTTGCAATTTGAGCATCATTCTTTGTAACCTCATTGGAAATGAATGCATAGGCTTCTTTAGAATAGTGACTAGAGGTTGGTGATCAGTTTCAATCTGGATAGCATGACCATGGATATAATCATGAAACTTTGAACATGCAAATACTATTGCCAAAAGTTCTTTCTCAATTTGAGCATATTGCATTTCAGTTTGGGTAAAAGTTCTAGATGCATAGGCTACTGGTCTGCCTTCTTGAAGAATAACTCTGCCAAGACCAAATTTTGAAAGATCAAAGGAAAGAATTACTGGTATATTGACATCATAGTATCTTAATGTAGGTGGGGTGACAATTTTCTGCTTAAGGTCTTCAAATGCCTTCTGGTGCTGTTTCAACAAAGACCATATAACATTTTTGCACGTCAGCTCTCTCAAAGGTGCTGTCAACTCACTGAAGTCTGGTATAAACTTGCTGAAAGAGTTGGCCATACCAAGAAAACGTTGTGGAGCCTGAACATTATCTGGTGCTGGCATCTCAAGAATGGCTGCTTGCTTGGATGGGTCTGGTTGCAACCAGTGCTAGTAAATAAATGATCTACATATGTAACTTCTGCAAAAACAAACGTATGACTCACTATTTAAGTAGCGTCAAGCAAGAAAAAAATATGTAATGTTTAAATCAAGTCGCTACTCCACGGTTGAAAAAAGATATTGCTACACAGCTTTCTTGCTATTTAAGAACGGTTCCAAGTAAACTTTTTTAAAAATTGCAAGAGAATTTATTGATATAAAACAGATGTAATTCAAAATTACTTTCAAAAATACTTTGATAAAATGGACAGACTTCTTGCCATTATAAAAACTTCAATAAGATTAATATAAAGTCCTGAGGCTTGAACAAATAATCACTCAAACCATTCGGTACTAGTGATTCGCACAACTACTGTTATGGCACAAGGATAACCTGAAAAAAATTGCTCCAACTCTAACCTTGAGTAGCATCTTACCCTCACCAAGAATGATGCCACAGTATAAAGACAAAATGATCAATTTTAACAATTGGCTAAAGTATTGGTGTCATTCAAAGGGGATCCAGTGTCTGTCAGCCTGGGATGACATGCTCGACAAGCCACGTTGCTTCGCTAGGGACGGCTTGCATCTGTCACCCCTGGGTTTTCGAATACTGGCAAAGGCTCTTGCCTCCCCACATAGTGCCTTTTTTAGGCAAGGCTCAAAAGACAAACCCACCCCCATAGACAACACAAAAAAAAAAAAAAACTAAGGGTAATGCTGCTCAACGCCAGAAGTCTAAACCTCAAGATACATGCACTCAAGACTCTCCTCAGTATGGAGAATATCGATATCTGTGCAGTAACAGAAACCTGGTTCAAGGCTCCCGAGAGCACCCCAGCACTAACAGGTTATACTTCATACCATGCTTTCCGGCCCCAAAACCCGGACCGAACCACAAAAGGAGGGGGAGTATCCATATTTATCAAAGATACCCATACCTCCAGGTTAGTGGCACTGCACGAAGCATTGGAGACCATCCATGTACAACTAACAGTGGGCAAAACTGCCTTTCGGTTTGTAGCCTGCTACAGACCACCCTCCCAAACACAGGAACCTCACTTGGCTTTCCTGAGAACACTGGAGAATATGAAGGTCTCTCCAAACACTATTATATTGGGTGACTTCAACTACCCAAACATCGATTGGGAAAACTACTCAAGCCCAAAACCCTCGCCCAACGGTTCCTAGAATTTATAAACTCAAATGCTATGGAACAACTGGTCACCACTCCCACAAGAGGGGAAAACATATTGGATCTGGTCATCACCAGCATGGGGTCTATATGTTCCACATTAGAGGTATACCCCTCATTGGTAAGATCAGACCATAAACAAATCTCACTGGCATCCATATTCCATCCCCACCCCTAGCCAAGGAAACCACGGTGAAGAATTTCTCAAAAGCAAACTTCACACTTCTCAAAACTGAGGTGAAATCCTTCAAAGCCCCCGGGCCAGTGGAAAATATGGCCCAAAATGCAGAATCCTTTACAAAAGCATTCTATGGACACCTACAGGAATGCATGGCGCATGCTATCCCAAATGAAACTAAGACTCACTCCTCCAAAGGCAGGAGACCTGTCCGGTGGACCCCAGCCATAAATAAGTTATACAATAGAAGGAGAAAGCTACTACATGACAGAGCAAAATCCCAAAAAGAGAAGGCATCACTGATCAGTACTAGCAAGAAACTATGATCCCTCATAAAATCATCTAAGGCCAGCTTCGAAAGAAAAATTGCACAAGACACTAAAGATAATCACAAGGCCTTCTTTAGTTATGTCAGAAACCTGGGAGGCAACTCCCAGATATGCTCTGAGTTAGTGCAAAATGACAAAAAATACACTGAACCCACAGACATTGCCAACATCCTGGCAGAAAGGTTCAGTGCAAACTCCCCCCTCCTTCCCCCCAAAAGAGCAAATGTCTATCCCAACAGAGTGTAGCCTTCCTGAGATCACAGATGCACAGGTGAGATCTACCCTCTCTAAAGCAAAAAACACAGCATCAATGGGACCAGACAGTGTCCCGGGCTGCGTCTTACATGTAGCTCCAAGAAGAACTAAACCCTCATATAAAGTCACTATTCAATCTCAGCCTTACTACAGGATAAGTACCCAAGGAATGGCGTACAGCAACAGTGGTCCCACTCCACAAAGGTGGTGCCACAACAGACCCTGGAAATTATCACCCTATAAGCCTGACTAGCCTGGTCTGCAAAGCTATGGAGTGTATCATCATGGAAATCATAAACAAAGACATTGGGAACCTCCAGACACTGGATCCTACCCAATTCGGCTTTGTTAAGGGCAGACCTTGCCTCTTGAACCTGGTTGACTTCTTTGAAACAGTTACCAAAGCCATAGATGAAGGGAAGGTAGTCCACACAGCCTACCTGGACCTCGCAAAAGCCTTCAACACAATACCCCACTCGGGCATCATAAATAAGCTCACCAGCTTAAAAATCAACCCCTATGTCACAAGATGGGTTGCAAACTGGCTCAGGGATAGAACCCACATGGTCAGAATAGCAGGTGCCATGTCAGACTCTAAACAAGTTACAAGTGGTGTCCCACAAGGCTCAGTCCTGGGACCTCTCTTGTTCGATATATATTTCTCCGAGGTACAGGCTATCACGGGTGGACTATGGCTGACCAAGTTCACAGATGACTGCAAACTGGGTGCCATAATCGACTCTCCTGCTGACACAAGTATCCTCCAAAAGGGTCTCACAGAGACGGATAACTGATGCCAGAGCAATGGCCTAAAGCTAAATGCCAAAAAGTGCATAGTCATCCCCTTTGGGAAAAACAAAGTGCCCACAAATTACCACATAGGTGGTAATCCAGTAAGTATGAAAGAAGTAATTAGGGACTTGGGGACCCAAGTAGATAGCAATCTCTCCTTTGACAATCACGTTTCCAAAGTGGTTAGAAAGACCTTCTATATAGCCCACCTTATCACGAAAGGGTTCACATCTAGATCAAGAGAGGTCATTGTGCCCCTCTACTCATCACTTATCAGGCCCATAATTGAGTACAATGCTCTGTTTGGGATGTACCTTACCCGACACCTGCAGCAACTGGAAAGACCCCAAAAGTATCTCACCAAGAGGATCAAGGGGCTCCAACAGATGCCCTGTGCAGTTCAGCTAAAGAAACTCCAGCTCTACTCAGCTGTGTACCGCCTACTCAGAGGTGATCTCTGTCTGAAGTATAAAGCCATGTCCAACCCAGAATTAATGGACATGCATCACCTCTGGAAATCCAAATCCCTTAGAGCTACATGCTCCAGGGACTTGAACCTCAGCACAGAAATAAATAGGACATGCTGGAGGGACATATTCATATCCCAGAGGCTCCCCTCACTCTGGAACAAAATCCCAATCCATGTTAGGCAGAGCCCCTCACTGAACCTCTTCAAGAGAAATCTTGACGAGTGGATGGGAGATTGTAAGTTTACCCCTGGGATCTCTTCTGTGTCCCTGCTTGACAGAGGTACAGTAAACTAACCATAAAAGGGCTACCTTCTGTGACCTACTATACAGAGGCACAGTCAACTAATCTAAAAGGGTGGCGAAAGCCAAACACACTCTGGCTAGGCTTATAAATGCCCTAGGGCAGATAGCCTAGTATGAACCTATGAACCTATAATATTTATTTGGGTTAATACACTATAGCAGCACGGATTTTTTTTTCTGTAATATAATATACTGTTGGTCACTGAATAGTTAAACAAGCCTTGAATATGCACTGGGATAATTTACTGAAAACAAAAAAGTAAACCAAGTTGTCAGAAAGTCACCAATAAGTATATTTAAAAAAAAATGAATATAGCTTCTGTTTGTCATATAGAGTGTAGCGTGCCAGGGATACATAGCCCTGTCAGCATTATACATGGTGGTCAAATATGTAGATAGAGCAAACATACCAGTGCAGTAACACATCACACATACAATCCACATTTTTTCTGTAGTTACAACACTTCATATGTGTCTTTCTACTTGTCAGTGTACTTTTATATAGGAGTAAATGTACAGCCGTTTAGCAAGCAGCTTCTGTTTCTAAACTGTGGACCTTAAAATCTCAAGGTACATAAAACCAAACAGAATACACAAAAAGTGAAAGCCTAAATTGAACAAAACACCACAGAATATAGGAAAATTACACATCAAAAAGAAAATGTAGAAAGTTTTTGCAGTGAGCTAATCTTCCCTGTGTTACGTCAGTTTTCCTTTGCAGATGCTGAACAAGTGTGTCTGAATAACTGTCAGCTTCAAACTGTTTGTGAGGGTGTCTGGTGCCTTCTTTACCCTCTGTTTTAAAATTAGGCAGGGGTTAAGGGTGTGCCAGCCTCTTTCACAAATTTGATTAGCCACTTTTTGATAGCTGCCGTAACCCTTCATAATCCCAAACTCACCTGGTCCCTGCTCTTCCAAGCTGTAGTCATACCAAATAATTCGTACATTTCAAGTTATGACAAGGAGAGTGAGTTTAGTGAAATATTTTTAAAACATGTTTTATTAATGCTAGAACCTTGGTCTTTGGTATTTTGCACATTCAAACTAACTCAAGTTCTGTTCATGTGCAATCAAGTTATGTCTGTTCCACATAATATATCATCAATACCTGGTAGTGTACAAAGTCTGCTTAACCAGTATCATGTTGGAAGCACCTAAAAGGATACTTAATGTTGGAGATCTGATCTAGGTTTGTCAGTTTGCCTTCTCATTTTCTCCTGCATCCAATGACATGCAGATAGCCGAAACTGGTAGTTTTTAAATTTCCCTCAGGGCTGCGTGGGCCCATGCACACGTGTGTATGTATGTGTCTGCATCCTGCAGTGGAATAGTATCTTGTCCAGAAATGGTTTATAAGTTCACTATTACCAGTGTTCAGAACTTGAGGTCATCAAATAGTACTGACTCCCTGATGTTGTACCAATATTTCGCATTGCTTCCACTATGAGAGGATGAAAAAAATGCACCAAGGATTAGAATCCCTAAACTACATTCGCTGAAAAATGCTGCCATAAAACCCAATTGTGTTTTGTGCAGAGGGCAAGACCCCTGTACCCCCCAATTTGGGGGACAAGCCCCACATACCCCTGAACTTATATATACCAACTCCACTGTCTCACAAACTCAAAGGAGGAAATTACCCCAAAAAGTAATTACTTCTGGCCAACTTGCTGACAGTGATTTCCGATGCATTGAACCTTGAAAATTGAAGCTCGAGTGTTCAGTCTTCATCTTCCAGTAGGTTACCCTTTTTCATCACCTAAGTATCTATCAAGTAAGTGTTTAAACTCCTCCAAATTTTTTTCATACCTACAATGATAATTTATTGCATAACTTGCTTGCTTGACTATAAACTAGACAAGTAAAAGGGACTGGCATAACTTGCTTATTGACTATTACATGTGAGCTCCTTTTGCATGTGTAGATGTATGGTAGAATCATCTTAACACAAGGATTTCTTAAATATCTTAGTGGTTTAATCAGATTCAAGCCCAACATTGTCAGCAAAATTTCAGCTTTTATAACTTTATTCTACCTTACTCCTATTTCTAGCCATGATTGTCTCTGCCCACTTGCAGTACTACATAGGATGAAGAGGGTTTCAGAGAATGAAGGCTTGAATAAATTATCTGAATGGTATGAAACTGTGCAAAGCATAGAAAAATGCTGTTAATGCAGTTTAATAAACTTAAGCCTTTATCTGCTTACCTCAAACACAGGAACGTTATTTTATGATGTGTTTTTGGCTGTGATCACACTGCTAGTGGTTTACCGTTCTGTGTCTGACATGAAGGTGAATTCTTGCTACTGATATTTTATAACCAGTGAGAAATTCTATATGTCTGTTCATAAATGTGTGACCCACCTGACTCTGCATACCATGTTATAGTACCATTTTATTGCCTGACCCTTTTATTTTTCTCTAGTTTCAAACACACCAATTTCTGAGTCTACACTGTAACAAATATTTTTTTTTTATTACAAACCACCTCCTGAATGTATGTCACAATGACTCATAGGTGACAAGTTCATGACAATTAGTTTAAATCTGACAACAGTTCATTTCCAGACACATGATTTGAGTCAGTTAATGCATGTCTGCATGGATGGGATATTTTGTGCTCTTAGTCCTGGTTACATTTTATACGGTGTGTTCATTTTCATGCCACAACTTTGTTTACCCACTCTATTGCATTCTTTTACATGTCTGTTCCCAGTCCGATTCAGTTTTAACACTAAAGTATATAACCTAAACGACAGTTAACAATTACTTTCAACTGATCATTTTGAGAAATGAAAGAAATGAAAACTTGTGCAAGTATAACATACCAGCTCATTTATTTAAAAAAATATATGATGGAAGAAAAACAAATAAAATGAAATAATATCCAAGGGCATTGTTGCAAATTTAAAGCAATAAAAAAATGAAGACATAAAAGCAATTTCATGTCAGGCAGTTTGTAGTAAAACACAAAAGTTGTAAGTTCATCGTACTAAAAGTAGACATTGTTAAACTGAACTTTTACTTACTGACATTTCTGTATCATGGGAATATTTGAAAACAACCATATGTTCATAAAAGCATGAGGCAGCAATTTAATAACAGTTCAAACAAACAGTAACATGGTTTAAGTATAGGTCATTAAAAAAGAACTGTCCGTCTTTGTACAGCTAAGCAGTCTGGTTAGCTGCAACCTTATTTCCCTCTTCTAAAGCTGTTTCTTGCTTCTTTTTATTGTCTGTATCATCTGCATTCTCATTTTCATGTCCCTTTCCACTTCTTATGTCCTTGCTAATAGAGATGGGAATGTCTCTGCCTGTCACAGCTGGTAAGGACAATTGTGGGGCTTCAATGACAAGCTGGCCTTCACGGGATAAGAAACAAGTTACCTTTTCAGAATTTACATTCTCTGGTAACAGGACTTCTTTCTTAAACTGACTGCATCTATAAGAGAAAATTGTCTCGCCGTCTTCGCTTTTGTCCTCATGTTTTCCTTCCACTGTGACTTTTCTTCCAGCTACTTTCACAGTCAGTTCTTCTGGGGAAAACCGCTTAACATCTAGAGACAGTGAGAAGCCATTCTCCTTGTTTTGTTTTCTGTTGTCTTTATCCGTTTCCCTTCTGGCTTGTAATTTGTCTGTAGAAGATTTTCTTTTCCCCAGGACATCATCAGACAGCTGCTGACAGATCTCATTCATAACGTTCATTGTTCGCCTCATTTGATGCATGTCCCTTTCCAGCTGTTCAAAGGCACTCCGCCCGAATGGCCACAGTACGAGTTCAGGCTCCTGTGAAGTATGCAGAGGTCTGAAAGAAGCATGAAAAGCTGGAGTCAGCAGCATTGTGTGTCTGTTCACTATCTCTCCGTTCTGCTTTCTGCTTCAGTTATATTCACAGATTTACTGTCACAGTGAGTTGAGTACAGCAGACTTTATATGTGCTGTTTGCATTCCAGGCACTTCCTGAATCTTCATTGCTTTACCAGATTCAGCTGTGAGGGCGGAGAATGAATATATTATGCAAATGAGTTGCTGTGGAACCCACCCACATATCATGTTCCATAGAACTCTGGCAGCTGCTGGAAAGTTCCAACTTCACAAAAGCAGAACAAGATAGTGAATTAGCTGCAGCCTAAATAAAGCAGTGACATAATTTAAAAAGTAGTGTTAAAGTGTTTTTCACACATAAGCTATGAGACATTGGGTGAATCTGTGACTGCTGACAAACTATATTCTTGTCATTCAAAGTGTGAAGCAACATAGCTTTATGTACTTCTTACATTAAAAATCAGTTATGTACTGTTTAAGCAATAACCGACGATGTGGTGTGGTATATTGAAGATTTACCTATGGCTGGTATGATTTAATTACGAGGGCGAAGCCCGAGTGATTAAACAAAGGCAACCGTGGGTAAATCTTCAATATACCACAACCACAGAGTCGGTTATTGCTATTATACAATGACATTATTTAAGAAAAAAAAATACTTACTTTTCTTAAATAATGTCTTTGTATAATGGCGGATTGCTGTTCTTCCACCGGTTGTGATATACTGCAGCTGCGTTTTGATGTACTGCGCATGCATATGGGACTTATATTCCCACGCATACCCAGTACATCAAGGCTTTGAAATGGAAGCAATGGAGAAAAGAAAGTCTCCGTTGCACCGTTTTCTTTTTTTTTTTTTTATTGTGAAAAAAAAAAAAAAAAAAAAAAAAGGTTTTGGGGCAGTTTATACCAATGGAAAAGTCCGGGCAACCGGACCTTTTTCCATTGGTATATTGCGGGATTTACAACGGGCATGCTGGTTGGGCTGGCAAATCAGCGTGCACGTTTTTGAATATTAATAGGGAGACATAGTATAATTGCATAGTTTTCACATTATACATGCAAGGAAATTGAATATACCCATGTTTGCTCTTAGAAAGTACACTATAAAGGAAGACTCAAAAGCCATCAGGTAGTGAATGTGCCAGTTGGTTTTATTTATTTATTAAATATAACAGTTTAATATTTCTGAAATACATTTTCATAAGGAAAATTTTAGTGAAAATATTATGTTACAAATGAAATTATTCTGTCTTACACTGTTGATCTGGGATGGCAGTGAAGTACAGCAAATCCACTACTCTGTTGCCTTGCAGTGTTTTGCCCTTTGGACTTATATATTCCCTACGTTGCTTGCTGTGTTGAGTTTTTCATTTGGACCAAATGAATAAACTTACCCTGATGTGTCCACAGCTGTGTACACATTGCAGTAGGTTTTCAGTACTCAGTATGCACCCCTACACTGTGCTGCATGGTCCACCAACACAAAGACATGCAGCACTGCGAAGTGCTGGCCCCATGGCCATGCAGAATGCTAGTGATGCATTCAGGTGGAGAGGCATATGGTTCTGTAGAACTGCCGTCAGGACGTGCCTGACTGTGTAGATCAGCACAGACATCCCCACCACATCATGATAGCAAACACAGCCAAGAGGCCATGTTTACGCGTGAACACAAATGTGGTGTTGAGGAACCACTAGACACCAGGGCTTAGTGTAAAAATACCATAATGGCACCAACAGCAAAATGAGGATTGTGGTGACTGAACTACAGGACTCCAGTGAGAATAGCAATGTAAAATGGCAGTACCAGCACTACTGCTGCAACAGCTACAGGGGGTGTGGGGAACTGACAAAATATAGTGCTGTACCTGCACCACTGCTACAACAGGTACAGGGGGTGTAGGGAACTGACAAAATACAGTGCTGTACCAGAATCATTGTTACAATGGGTACAGGGGATGTAGGGAATTGACACAGTAGAGTGCTGTACCAGTACCACTGCTACAATGGGTACAGGGGGTGTAGGGAATTGACACTACAGTGCTGTACCAGCACCACTGCTACAACAGGTACAGGGGGTGTAGGGAATTGACACTACAGTGCTGTACCAGCACCACTGCTACAACAGGTACAGGGGGTGTAGGGAATTGACACAATACAGTGCTGTATCAGCACCACTGCTACAACGGGTACAGCTGTTGTAGGGAATTGACACAATACAGTGCTGTACCAGCACCACTGTAGTGTGTCAATTCCCTGCACTCCCTGTAGGGAATTAACACACTACAGTGCCGTACCATCACCACTGCTTCAACAGATACAGGGGGTGTAAGGAATTGACACTACAGTGCTGTGCCAGCACCACTGCTACAACAGGTACAGGGGGTGTAGGGAATTGACACTACAGTGCTGTACCAGCACCACTGCTACAACAGGTACAGGGGGTGTAGGGAATTGACACTACAGTGCTGTGCCAGTACCACTGCTAAAACAGGTACAGGGGGTGTAGGGAATTGACACAATACAGTGCTGTATCAGCACCACTGCTACAACAGGTATAGTGGGTGTTGGGAATTGACACAATACAGTGCTGTATCAGCACCACTGCTACAACAGGTATAGGGGGTGTAGGGAATTGACACAATACAGTGCTGTACCAGTACCACTGCTGCAACGGGTACAGGGGCTGTAGGTAATTGACACACTACAGTGCTGTACCAGCACCACTGCTACAACAGGTAGAGGGAGTTTAGGAAATTGACACACGACAGTGTTGTATCAGCACCACTGCTACAACAGGTATAGGGGGTGTATGGAATTGACACAATACAGTGCTGTACCAGCATCACTGCTACAACAGGTACAGGGGGTGTAGGGAATTGACACACTATAGTGCCATACCAGCACCAGTGTTAGTACTGGGACTGTGGGATGTGGGAATATGCACTCTTCAGTGCTTTATAGTCACCAATGTCACTAATGGGACAGAGAGATGCAGTGGACACCAGGGAGTGCACCGTAAGGCACAGAACAACAGGATGGAAATGAGGGGGTACACTGTACATACTGTTAAGTGCACTACAGCATTAGCAGTGGTCAGCATTGACCAATGGCAGGATCCAGAAAGTGTATTGAAACATGTTCAATAACTTTATTTAGATAAAAATAAAAATAAAGTCCAAATGAAACAGTTGACTGTTTTAAAGCCCTTTGAGGGTGTGGTGGGACTTGCTTCCCTGCAAAAATTAAAGTTTAGGAGTGTTGTATAATTTGCTGTGTTGCTACTTTGGAGTGCAACATTCTGCAGCTGTAAATGTTGTAGTGGAGAATAATCCTGTGTTGATTAAATAAAATGAGATTAATCACAGTGACAGCAGTAATTGTGTAACAGCTTTCAAAGCTGTAAAACACTTAGCGCTCCTACATTTGTTATAGTTAATGTGTGCAGGTGTAGCTCCATGCACTGTAAGGAATTATGATTGGGGTCTTTAAGATAATAAACCCCCTTCTTATGTGTTCTGAACATGGATATCAAGATTAACCTCTTGAATGTCACTCGAGATGAATTTCTTGACATCAATGAGTTGAACAAACAACAGTCTGGTTTTGATCAGAAGCCCAGTCATAATTCTATAAGTCTGTGTTAGATAATTTGTTAGCTACGAGCATTTTCTTTCCCATAATGTGCAATATGTTTATTGAGGAAATAGACAATTCTGTACCCTCCAACCCCCCCCAAAGACATTGAGTCGCTGTTCTCTACTTTCAAAACTTTGCTTTGCTGCTAAGCAGCAACCATGAGAAATATCTCAACTGGTAAGGGGCAGTTATGATATCACTAAATATAAACTCATTTTCAGGTAGAATAAAATGTAACTGTCACTCGTCCAGTCAGGATAAAATAGGTGAGTCTTTATGGGCTCTGTTCCAGCAGCTTTATTATGTGCAGACACATCAGGATCGAGGCTTAACTTTAACTTAGATAAATTTAGAAACTAGCTATTACACTCATACATGCTCACTCTCTGGCTGCATTCTCAAAATGGCACTGAAGCGAGCATGTGCTTGCCATTTATATTTATATGCACATGCCGACCTTGAAACGCTTCTTAAAGATACAGCACACACACACACACACACACACACACACACACACACACACACACACACACACACACACACACACACACACACACACACACAAACAGACACACACACACACACTCACTATTCTACATCCTCCTTCTTTGAGAAATCAGTCATGCAATATTGATGACATTAATTGACATGCAATCAGTACAAATAATTCTTTGTCATGCAATTATACAGAACTAAATACATATAAACAGTTATGTCCAGTTGGCAGTGTATTTCACACTAGGTCTGTAAATGCAACCAAATCGTGTGACATAGAAATTAGAATTAGGTCTAGCAACTGGGACTGTCTCTGCTGAATGTTCAATTTTAGGAACATCAGGAACATAATCAGGAATGGAAGAAGAAGGTAAGACACGTTCTGCAACAGAGGAAGAAGTTAAGACACGTTCTGCAACAGGAACACTGTCTGGATTGCTCTGATATCTAGAGTCTGTATCATAGGAACAATGCTGTGATATCGATTCTGGTACAGGAAGAAGATGTCTGCGATTTCTCCTGTACTCCATACCCTCAGATTGTATGAAGTAGGATCTTGGCTTAGTACATATACCTGTTACTTGACCAATCCGATCAAAACCTTTCGCCGTTTGTATCCTCACTGTCTCTCCTTCTTTCAATGGACGAAGAAATCTGCTTGATTTATTATAGCTGGACTTCTGGAAAGAATGCTTTCTGAATAATTGGGCTCTAATTGTCTTGTTGTTCTTAGCTTTACACCTCAACAAACTGGAACTAATCGGCAATATTGTTCTGGTTTGTCTAGACAGAAGTCTCTGAGCAGGCGAGCCAAGTATATCGTCATGGGGTATATTTTCTGAGATTAAGTAAATTCAAAAAGACATCGGTATTATCATGCTTTGATGTTTCAAGTAATTGCTTTGCAGTCTGTACTGCAAATTCAGCTAGTCCATTTGACTGTGGCTATTCTGGACTACTAGTAACATGTACAAAGTCCCATTCCTTTGCAAATTTCTGAAACAACTGACTGGTTAATTGGGTACCATTGTCAGAAATAACTTTGTGTGGACTACCATGGACTGAGAAATGATGTTTCAACTTGATGATAACAGCAGTGGACATTAGATTACGTAGTAAATCAATCTCAAACCATTTCAAATAAGAGTCTACCAACACTAAGTAATGATGATTGTTCCACTCAAATATATAAATGGCTACTGTTGACCAAGGTAGTTCAGGAACTTGACTGAGCTGAAGTGGTTCTTTTTGCAAATGCAGTTTAGTACTATTGCATACTGAACAAGAAGAAAGTACTTTATCATAGGATCATAGGATCATAAGAGGTTACTAGGCTAATGGCCTTGGGGCCCTTACAAGCCTAGCCAAGAGTTTATCCCCAAAAAGAAACCTCAGTCAGCACCTATCAGTGAGAGACACAGGTGGAACCCCTGGGACAAATTTGTGGTTTCCCATCCACTCATCAAGGTTGCACTTGAAGAGGGTCAGTGAGGTGCTCTGATATGTATGGGAAGTCTATTCCAGAAGGCCTCTGGGAGACAGATCTGTCTCTCCAGCAGGGTTGGTTGATGTTGCATGTTAGATTCAGGCCTTTTGAATGGGTAGTGTGTGAGAAGTTAGACTTATGGATATGGAGCAACTCTAGTAGGACAGGGTCCAAAATAGCCTTATAGGTAAGGCACATATCACCCCTGAGCAATCTGTACAATACCGAGTAGCGTGATTGTGATTTGAGCCTGTCTGCATAGGACAGATGTTGAAAGCCATGGATTCTCTTTGTGAGGTATTTCAGTGGCCTTTCCAGTTGATGCAGATGTTTGGAGAGGTACATCGCAAACAGGACGATATACTCAATTATTGGGAGGAGTATAGAGAGGTAATAACCTCCTTTTTTTTGGTTGCAATCCCTTTACTTATGAGGTAAACTAAGTAAAAGGCTTTTCTGACCACTGCCACTATATGACGGTCAAATGTGAAATTGTTGTCAACCTATGCAGCCAGGTCTCTCACCACAGGTTGTGTACTTAGGGGATTGCTGTTGATGTGGTAATTGGTACAGGGTCATATTTTTGCCAAATGGTATGATGATACATTTTTTTGCATTTAGTTTGAGGCCATGACTTTGGCACCAGTCATCAGTTGTGAGACCCTCTTGCAGTATGTTAACATCATTTGGGAAGTCAGTGAGAGCACCCAACTTACAGTCGTTTGCAAACATGGTCAGCTGCAGGCCTTTTGTCTTTGCCTGGACCTCTGAGAAATAGATGCCAAACAGTAGGGGTCTCAGGACAGATCCCTGGGGAACTCCACTAGTGACAGGTCTGTTATCAGAGGTGGAGGTGCCTATTTTGACTATGAAGGTTCTGTTAGTGTGCCAGTTGGCCACCCACCTGATGAGATAGGTATTTACTACAAGGTGTGTTAGCTTTTCAATGATGCCCGAGTGGAAGATTGTGGCAAAGGCCTTGGCCAAGTCAAGGTAAGCTGTATGCACTGACTTTCCCTCATCCAGGTCCTTGGTGGCAGTCTTAAAGAAGTCAACCAGATTCAACAGGCAAGATCTGCCCTTGACAAATCTGAACTGGGTGGGGTCAAATGCTTGGAGATTGCCTATGTTCTTGTTTATGAGATCCATAATAATATGCTCCATGGCTTTACAGATCAGACTTGTCAATCTAATGGAACGATAGTTTCCAAGGTCAGTAGTGGCACCACCTTTGTACAAGGGGATGACAATGGTAGTTCTCCACTCTGCTGGAATGAAGCCTGTACTTAGGCTGTGGTTGAATAGGGTGCTCAATGCCGAAGATAGTTCTTGCTGGAGATGGTGCGGATATACATCCAGGTATACTATCAGGTCCCATGGAAGCTGTGTTCTTTGTCTTGGATAGAGCCTGCAAGACTTGATTTATGGAGATTTGAGATGTGGTACAAGTATCGGGGATGTCGAAAGGGCCTTTGGGGGGGCAGGGGGGTGAAGTTTGCACTGAACCTATCTGCCAGCAGGTTAGCTAAGTCAGCAGGATCAGTGTAAGTGACACTGTTAAGTACTAATTCAAAACAAACCTGGGCTTTGCCACAGAGGTCTTTATGGTTTCCCTTTATTTTGGAGGCTAGTTTTGATTCATAATTGGTCTTGGAGGTTTTCATTAGTGAACTAATTTGCTTGCTCAGGCTAAGGAGGGAGTTTTGCAAATTTGGAATGTGTTCCTTTTTACCATTGGACAACAGTTTCTTCCTTTTGTTGTAAAGCCTGTTGATAGAGGATGTCCACCAAACAGGTTTGTGTTTCCTTGAGGAGCAGGTTTTAGTTCTATTGGGTATGGCTGAGTCCATACAGTTGTGAAGGTGCTTGCATACTGCACTGGCTTACTGTTTAGCATAGTCATCTGCATCTTCTGAGGGGGTTGGTGGTGTAAAGCTATAGTACCCACCCACAGGAGGTTGTAGTCAGTTTTTGAGAAGTTTTTAAGCTTGATTACAGCTCGGGGTGGGGTGGGGTGGGGGGGGATAGAAACTTTGAATGAGACAGTCCAATGATCTGATCTCACCAGGTAAAAACATACTATGGGTGTAGTGGTTACCCATGTTGGTGAGAACCAAGTCCAGACTGTTATCTCCCCTTGTGGGGATGAGACAAGTTGATCTATTACATTGGAATAGATGAAGTCAAGGAATTGTTGAGAGAGTGCATTAGTGCAAGAATAGTTCACCCAGTCTATGGTGGGGTAGTGGAGGTCGCAAGGATCAGAGTGTTAAACGGTACCTTGATGGAGTCAAGTAGATCCAGGTAAGAAGAGTGGGTGTCCTGAGTCATGGAGGGGGGGTTTATAGCTAGCTATAACTTGGATGGGTGTCTTGCCAACTGTCAGTTGCACCTGGAGTAGTTCCAGTGCGTCATGCTGCCAAACCAGTCTGGAGGTGTGCCTGTTTTTAATTTTGATAGAGTCTCCATGACCCTTAGTCTTTCCGACCTCATTTTAGGGTTGGAATGTGTGGAATGAGGTATAGCCTGGTAAGGCAGGGGTGCTCTTCACAGCCCTGAATCAAGTTTCAGTGGCCGCACAGACATCGGCATCTTCCAGTGCAAGGAGAGCAACTAATGAGTCCATTTTCAGGTTAAGGCTCCTATCGTTAAGCAGCATGACCTTCAGTTTGCTTTTGACAGATCTTTTATGTTGGAAGGTTTGTCTTTGGGACATTGCCTAAAATAAGCACAATGGAGGAGGTGAGAGCCTTGGCCAGGATCCGGAAACCCAGTGGTGACAGGTGAAAGCCATCTCTGGCAAAGCATCGAGGCCTGTCGACCATGTCACGCCAGGCAGACAGATACTGGATTCCCTTGGAATGACACCAGAAACTAAACCAATTGCTGAAGTCAATTATTTTTTTTGGCAATGTGGTATCATTCTTGGTGAAGGTAGGATGCTGCTTACGGCTAGGGTCATACCTGCTGGGGATACAGACTCCAATAGTTCAGTCATGTCTCTCTTCATATAGTCCAGGGAGGTACATCTCAAGTCATTCAAACCAGCATGGACAATGGTAGAGTTGTACTTGTACTTGTTGTGGAGAGACTTAAATGTGTGCATTGTGGCGGATTCTGGCACCAGTCAGACAACTGACCCTGATCTTTTCCTTGTCAAGCCTGGTGAGGGGGACATCGTTGTATCTCACAATTGAGTCACCAGTGACTAGTATGTTTGATTTATTGTTATGTCTTGTGGGCTGTGATGGTTTATTGTTTTGCCTTATGGGTTGTGTTTGTGAGACACTGGTGTGTTGTCTGCAGTGTGTGATGTGTTTGGTGTTGTGTGTGGAATGTTTGTGAGTGTGTTTTGGAGGTCTCTGCTGTTTAGGTAAGTTTATATTGAGGACCTTTGCATAGGTGTGTGTGTGTGTGTGTGTGTGTGTGTGTGTGTGTGTGTGTGTGTGTGTGTGTGTGTTGTTCTTGGCTATGTGATGTGAGTGGTGTGCTGGCAGTCTCCTCTTTGTAAGGGGTACTGACTGTGGAGCGAGAGAACATGGACGCAAGGTTACTGATGTACATGCATTTCTCACTGGTGGAAGAATTATATGCTGGGAGAAGAGGGTTGTCAGTAAACATGAGGTAGTTGCTACACTGTCTCAGTATGCCCATGTCAACTGGGCTAGCAGTAGAAACTAATGGGAATTGTTCAGACATAGTGTTCCGAATGCTTTGGCTGACTTAAGGAGAGAGGGTTTTGATAAGGGTTTGTCCATGAGAGTGTAGACCACAAGAGAGCCTTCTTAAATGTAAAGTAACTGGTCTGAATCACAAGTGCTAAAACCAAAGCTAAGATACTTAAAATAACAGATAAATTTAATCAGGTTACTAACAGACAGTAATAAACGCAGCAGAATAAAAGCATGTGAACACTTAAGACCACACAACAAAGGTAATGAAATATGAAGAACACAATTGCAGTAAAAGCAGCTGAATACAGTGTAGATTTTTTTTAATTCGAGAGGGAGGAAACAGAAGGTAGTTCAAGATTAGGGAACTAAGGGGGTTGGCCTTCCAAAATGCTCTCTCTCTACTCAGTACACTGAGCTGAAGAAATAAGACAGGGAGGAGTGTCCAAAGTCAAAGAAGCAAGGGGTAGTCCTACCCAAATAATCTCACTGCACTAGGTTGAGTGATCAAATGAGACTGGACTGGGAGGATTGACCAAAATCAGATTTACACCAGGGGCGGGCAATTCCAAATCCACCAAGTTTAAGACTACAACAACAGTTGGGAGGGAGGGTGAGAAAATAAACAGTGCAGTCAACACAGAAAATGCAGAGCAGTCAACAAAGGACAGAAACAAAAAAGCAAATATATAAATATAGTACAGTGCAAACTGAGTTGCAAAAACGTGTACTTATCAGTTTGGTATATCAGATGGTAGCAGAATCCAACACAACCAGGAATTTTAGTTCTGTTATATCGGCTCTGCAGAAATTCACAGAAATTACGTCTGTACTAGAAGTGCAACACAGAAAATAACACCTCAGGCACTAGCTACCACCTAAGATGTGCTGGCTCAACAACCCCCACCTGAAACTAGCTACAGAGCTACCCTCAGAAGCAAACAGTGCAGTCAGCAAAGGACAGAAACAATAAAGCAAATATATAAATACAGTACAGTGCAAACTGAGTTGCAAAAAAGTGTACTTATCAGTTTAGTATATCAGATGGTAATAAAATACAACACAGCCAGGAATTTTAGCTCTGCTATATCAGCTCTGCACAATGCCTTTTACTAGAGAAGGCCAAAATACTAGTTCTGTTACCCTTCTTTTGGTAGATTCAGAACCTGGGTGACCACGATGCAAAATCTGGATGTATTTGTGTTGCAAGGAAGCAGGAACAGCAATTCTAGGTCCATTGAAAATAATGCCATCTTCCATCAACATCTCATCTCTGTAAGAAAAATGAGTTTGTACTTCAGGTGGTACACTAGATTGCTTTGACAGCCATCCAACATTAATGTAGTGGTTGAGCTTTTGCAAAATTGGATCATTCTTTATATGACCTCTCAGCTCATCAAGTCTAATGGTAGAAAAATTACGTACTTCCATGACATCAAAATCAAAATTCCCTGCTTGAAGCTGTTCCCTTGTATTTCTGGGTACTCTGGATAAGATATCAGCCAGATAGAGACGTTTGTCTTTTGTACAGACCATTTTGAAGTTGTACTTTTGCAATTTGAGCATCATTCTTTGTAACCTCGTTGGAAATGAATGCATAGGCTTCTTTAGAATAGTGACTAGAGGTTGGTGATCAGTTTCAATCTGGATAGCATGACCATGGATATAATCATGAAACTTTGAACATGCAAATACTATTGCCAAAAGTTCTTTCTCAATTTGAGCATATTGCATTTCAGTTTGGGTAAAAGTTCTAGATGCATAGGCTACTGGTCTGCCTTCTTGAAGAATAACTGTGCCAAGACCAAATTTTGAAAGATCAAAGGAAAGAATTACTGGTATATTGACATCATAGTATCTTAATGTAGGTGGGGTGACAGTTTTCTGCTTAAGATCTTCAAATGCCTTCTGGTGCTGTTTCAACGAAGACTATATAACATTTTTGCATGTCAGCTCTCTCAAAGGTGCTGTCAACTCACTGAAGTCTGGTATAAACTTGCTGAAAGAGTTGGCCATACCAAGAAAACGTTGTGGAGCCTGAACATTATCTGGTGCTGGCATCTCAAGAATGGCTGCTTGCTTGGATGGGTCTGGTTGCAACCAGTGCTAGTAAATAAATGATCTACATATGTAACTTCTGCAAAAACAAATGTATGACTCACTATTTAAGTAGCGTCAAGCAAGAAAAAAATATGTAATGTTTAAATCAAGTCGCTACTCCACGGTTGAAAAAAGATATTGCTACACAGCTTTCTTGCTATTTAAGAACGGTTCCAAGTAAACTTTTTTAAAAATTGCAAGAGAATTTATTGATATAAAAACAGATGTAATTCAAAATTACTTTCAAAAATACTTTGATAAAATGGACAGACTTCTTGCCATTATAAAAACTTCAATAAGATTAATATAAAGTCCTGAGGCTTGAACAAATAATCACTCAAACCATTCGGTACTAGTGATTCGCACAACTACTGTTATGGCACAAGGATAACCTGAAAAAAATTGCTCCAACTCTAACCTTGAGTAGCATCTTACCCTCACCAAGAATGATGCCACAGTATAAAGACAAAATGATCAATTTTAACAATTGGCTAAAGTATTGGTGTCATTCAAAGGGGATCCAGTGTCTGTCAGCCTGGGATGACATGCTCGACAAGCCACGTTGCTTCGCTAGGGATGGCTTGCATCTGTCACCCCTGGGTTTTCGAATACTGGCAAAGGCTCTTGCCTCCCCACATAGTGCCTTTTTTAGGCAAGGCTCAAAAGACAAACCCACCCCCATAGACAACACAAAGAAAAAAAAACTAAGGGTAATGCTGCTCAACGCCAGAAGTCCAAACCTCAAGATGCATGCACTCAAGACTCTCCTCAGTATGGAGAATATCGATATCTGTGCAGTAACAGAAACCTGGTTCAAGGCTCCCGAGAGCACCCCAGCACTAACAGGTTATACTTCATACCATGCTTTCCGGCCCCAAAACCCGGACCGAACCACAAAAGGAGGGGGAGTATCCATATTTATCAAAGATATCCACACCTCCACCTTCGTACCCTGCACGAAGCATTGGAGACCATCCATGTACAACTAACAGTGGGCAAAACTGCCTTTCAGTTTGTAGCCTGCTACAGACCACCCTCCCAAACACAGGAACCTCACTCGGCTTTCCTGAGAATACTGGAGAATATGAAGGTCTCTCCAAATAATATTGGGTGACTTCAACTACCCAAACATCGATTGGGAAAACTACTCAAGCCCAAACACCCTCGCCCAACGGTTCCTAGAATTTATAAACTCAAATGCTATGGAACAACTGGTCACCACTCCCACAAGAGGGGAAAACATATTGGATCTGGTCATCACCAACATGGGGTCTATATGTTCCACACTATAGGCATACCCCTCATTGGTAAGATCAGACCATAAACAAATCTCACTGGCATCCATATTCCATCCCCACCCCTAGCCAAGGAAACCACGGTGAAGAATTTCTCAAAAGCAAACTTCACACTTCTCAAAACTGAGGTGAAATCCTTCAAAGCCCCTGGGCCAGTGGAAAATATGGCCCAAAATGCAGAATCCTTTACAAAAGCATTCTATGGACACCTACAGGAATGCATGGCGCATGCTATCCCAAATAAAACCAAGACTCACTCCTCCAAAGGCAGGAGACCTGTCTGGTTGACCCCAGCCATAAATAAGCTATACAACAGAAGGAGAAAGCTACTACATGACAGAGCAAAATCCCAAAAAAGGGAAGGCATCACTGATCAGTATTAGCAAGAAATTACGAACCCTCATAAAATCATCTAAGGCCAGCTTCGAAAGAAAAATTGCACAAGACACTAAAGATAATCACAAGGCCTTCTTTAGTTATGTCAGAAACCTTGGAGGCAGCTCCCAGATATGCTCTGAGTTAGTGCAACATGACAAAAAATACACTGAACCCACAGACATTGCCAATATCCTGGCAGAAAGGTTCAGTGCAAACTCCCCCCCTTCCCCCCAAAAGAGCAAATATCTATCCCAACAGAGTGTAGCCTTCCTGAGATCACAGATGCACAGGTGAGATCTGTCCTCTCCAAAGCAAAAAACACAGCATCAATGGGACCAGACAGTGTCCCGGGCTGCGTCTTACACGTAGCTCCAAGAAGAACTAAACCCTCATATAAAGTCACTGTTCAATCTCAGCCTTACTACAGGATATGTACCCAAGGAATGGTGTACAGCAACAGTGGTCCCACTCCACAAAGGTGGTGCCACAACAGACCCTGGAAATTATCACCCTATAAGCCTGACTAGCCTGGTCTGCAAAGCTATGGAGCGTATCATCATGGAAATCATAAACAAAGACATTGGGAACCTCCAGACACTGGATCCTACCCAATTCGGCTTTGTTAAGGGCAGATCTTGCCTCTTGAACATGGTTGACTTCTTTGAAACAGTTACCAAAGCCATAGATGAAGGGAAGGTAGTCCAAGCAGCCTACCCAGACCTTGCAAAAGCCTTCAACACAATACCCCACTCGGGCATCATAAATAAGCTCACCAGCTTAAAAATCAACCCCTATGTCACAAGATGGGTTGCAAACTGGCTCAGTGACAGAACCCACATGGTCAGAATAGCAGGTGCCATGTCAGACTCTAAACCAGTTACAAGTGGTGTCCCACAAGGCTCAGTCCTGGGACCTCTCTTGTTCAGTATATATTTATCCGAGGTACAGGCTAACACGGGTGGACTATGGCTGACCAAGTTCACAGATGACTGCAAACTGGGTGCCATAATCGACTCTCCTGCTGACACAAGTATCCTCCAAAAGGGTCTCACACAGACAGATAACTGATGCCAGAGCCATGGCCTAAAGCTAAATGCCAAAAAGTGCATAGTCATCCCCTTTGGGAAAAACAAAGTGCCCACAAATTACCACATAGGTGGTAATCCAGTAAGTATGAAATAAGTAATTAGGGACTTGGGGACCCAAGTAGATAGCAATCTCTCCTTTGACAATCACGTTGCCAAAGTGGTTAGAAAGACCTTCTATATAGCCCACCTTATCACAAAAGGGTTCACATCTAGATCAAGAGAGGTCATTGTGCCCCTCTACTCATCACTTATCAGGCCCATAATTGAGTACAATGCTCCGTTTGGGATGTACCTTACCCAACACCTGCAGCAACTGGAAAGACCCCAAAAGTATCTCACCAAGAGGATCAAGGAGCTCAAACAGATGCCCTGTGTAGTTCAGCTAAAGAAACTCCAGCTGTAATCAGTTGTGTACCGCCTACTCAGAGGCGATCTGTGTCTGAAGTATAAAGCCATGTCCAACCCAGAATTAATGGACATGCATCACCTCAGGAAATCCAAATCCCTTAGAGCTACACGCTCCAGGGACTTGAACCTCAGCACAGAAATAAATAGGACATGCTGGAGGGACAGATTCATATCCCAGAGGCTCCCCTCACTCTGGAACAAAATCCCAATCCATGTTAGGCAGAGCCCCTCACTGACCCTCTTCAAGAGAAATCTTGACGAGTGGATGGGAGATTGTAAGTTTACCCCTGGGATCTCTTCTGTGTCCCTGCTTGACAGAGGTACAGTAAACTAACCTTAAAAGGGCTACATTCTGTGACCTACTATACAGAGGCACAGTCAACTAATCTAAAAGGGTGGCGAAAGCCAAACACACTCTGGCTAGGCTTATAAATGCCCTAGGGCAGATAGCCTAGTATCAACCTATGAACCTATGAACTTTCTTTAAATTCAACATTTCCTTAGGGGCTCCTATCGTAATGAAACTTCAAAGGATGGTAAACACAAGGCCCCAAATTTCAAGCAGCTGTTCAAATGTACCTTGTTCAAGCAAAGTCCTTCAGTATTAGTCAGTCACTTGATAATACTCTTTATGCTTCTGTAGTTCTCCAAATACTTCCAATATTTTCAAATAAGAACCGCTGACTGTAAAACATAGATCCAATTGAATTGTTTACCATCCTTTGAAGTTTTTTAAACAAGTTTACTTGGAACCATTCTTAAATAGCAAGAAAGCTGTGTAGCAATAACTTTTTTCAGCCGCGGAGTAGCGACTTGATTTAAACATTACATATGTAACTTCTGGTAGTTTGAATTTGCACTTCAGAGAATTGTGCTTTAAGTTCACTTCATGTGCTCTGTCTAGAACTTTCTTGAGGTTTCTGTCATGCTCTGCTTCACCATTGCCTCCAACCAATAAATCATCTACTGTTATGGCACAACGATAACCTGAAAAAATTTGCTCCATTGCACGCTGAAAGACTTTACTTTCAGAATTTATTCCAAATGGCATCCTGAGGAATTTATATCTGCCAAATGGGGTACTGAAAGTAGTCAGTAATGAGGATTTGCGATCAAGCTTCACTTGCCAAAATGAACTTTTTGCATCCAAGACAGAAAAAACAGTGGCATTTGGTATTAGGGCTGCAACGTCCTTAGATGTATGCATTGGATGATGTGGTATCTATAATGCTTTGTTCAAATCACTTGGGTCACTGCATATTCTGATTTCTGAGCCTTTTTTGTGGGTTGCTACCATGGATGACACCCAGTTGGTTGGTTCTATAACTGGACAAATTACACCTTGCTGCACCATTTTATCCAACTGAACTTTAACTTTATCCTGCATAGCTATTGGGACTTTTCTTGCTGGTCTGACCACTGGATTGACCTCTTGGTCTATCTTCATAGAATACACAAGTGGAAATTTGCCCAACTTGTTATCAAAAACATCAGCATACTCTGAAAAAAATAGTGTCAGTAAAATTGGAACTAGGATGTGTGTTTATATGATGAACTTTGGTAAAAGAAAGCAAATTCATTCTCAAACTGTCTCTGAAACCCAATAATGACTGCACAGGTCTTGTGACTACATAGAATAACAAGTTGTAACAGTTCTTAGCCAAATAACATGAAAGCACTACTGAGCCTTTGGTTTGAATTTCTTCACATCCATAAGAAACAAGTTTCGCATTACTAGCTGCATTGAGTTGTTCATCAGTTCTCATCTTAGCAAATGTGTCTGCTGACATAACATTACACTTTGAGCCAGTGTCTACTTTAAACTTGGTGGATTTACCATTGATCTGGGCAGTACAAAACACTTCATTCTTTGCCAACAAATTTACTGCGTCAACCAATTACTGATACACCATCTACGTAGAAAGTAGAATTGCAGCTCTCTATATGAATAACTTGCTTTTTTGAGTGACCCTTCTTTATAACTGTGTGAGGTTTTCTTGATTTGCAAAACTTTTGAAAATGGTTCCATTTTTTATAGCATTGCTGACCAAATGCTAAGCATTTTTCTTTTTCAGACTCATGGCTAGCACCACAATTGTGACAGTCAACAATAAAGCTGGATCTGGGTTTTGCTGACTCACCCTTGTACTGCACTGAGCATGTCTTTTCCTTAGAACTTGCTGGAAAACTATGGGACTTCCCAGGTAAACCTCTATGGGTTGCAGCTGCCATGTGCGTCGGCCTGTATGGGTTGCAGCTGCCATGTGCGTAGGCCTGCTTCTGTTGTCACGTGTTGCATGTTGTCTACATTTGCTCTGGAGCCTACTGAAACCATGCTCTTGTCACTTGCAAGCATACTTGTTTGCCTTTCTGTAACTTCATGGATTTGACAAATCTCAATAGCTTTGTTCAGTGTTAAATTACTATCACGAAGCAAAATCTTTCTCACTGCAGCACACAAGCCTGTCCTTTATCAACTCAGCTTTTAAGTCACCAAAATGACACATTTTAACTTTGCTTCTCAGGTCAGTAATGTAAGCTGCAAACGTTTTTCCTGGTTTTTGATCCCTTGTGTAAAACAAATGCCTGTCTAATGTAATAATTGTATGGGGGTTACACATTTTTAGCTATGCCCTGAATACAATGCGAAATAGTAGTTATGCCAAAACACAGTACTTTGCCAAAAACATGCAGTCGCCTTGATTTATTTATGCTTAATGTGCCCTTTTTGCCTTTATTATATTTGTTTTGCTTGTTTAATCTTTTTCCATGCCCATTATACTTTTCTTGTGCTCGTTTTACTCTAAATGCGATTGTTTTCATTTAAACATGCTCTTTTTACAATTCCGAGGTAATTCCAAACCCCTTATGTGCTTTTCTGATAATTGTTTTATTAAATGTCTCAATTTTAAACTTTTTGTTTAATTAATAAACTTTTTGTCCTTCTCGCTTGTTTAATAATGTGGTTTGTGCCCTTGTAATGCACCGTTTTATCTGTTTTATAAAATAAATCATTTGGGCAAGTTTTCATTACCTTTGGCTCGTTTCTGGCCTTTTTCTGTGCTCACTTCTCTTATTTACCTTCACTTTTATCTCTGCAACTTGTAGCTCTGAAAATCAGTCTCTGGAATCCCACTTCTGACACCATGTTGCTCGTCCAGTCAGGGTAAAATAGAAGAGTCTTTGTGGATTCTGTTACAGCAGCTTTGTTATGTACAAACACATCAAGATTGAGACCTAATAACTTTAACTTAGATAAACTTACAAACAAACTAGCCATTACACTCATACATGGTCACTCTCTGGCTGCATTCTCAAAATGGCACTGAAGCTAGCATGTGCTTGCTATTTATATTTATATTTATATTTATATTTATATACACATGCCGACCTTGAAACTCTTCTTAAAGATACAACACACACACACACACTATTCTACAGTAACTGTTTTAATTGTTGTAATTTTAGTGTATGTCTCTGAGTGGAATAGGTATATAAATGCTGCTGAATTAAACTTGATCCCCACTTTGGAAGTACTGAACTTTGTTTAAGCATGTGCTGTTCCTCACAAAATCTGGCAACTTCTGCCACTGGTATAATATGTTTGAAGTGTGTGTTCACTCGCATTCCAAAATGTCGTGGACTTAGTGGAGGTAAGCAGCCTCTCTATCTTAATTACGGAACATACACGGTTTATGATATCCTACCTCAGTGAGTCTTACAGTGTTTCTGTAGAAAGATTGTGTGTTCTTGTAGTTAGCATTGACTCAAAGGAAGGGGAAAAGATGAGTTATACATTTGTTTTACACCTATTTGTTTTTGTCTGCGTTTGTATGATTTAGAGCTTGTATATACAGATGTCGTGGAATGTGGGGTTTGCCCCCACATTGGGCTATGTAATAGGACTTGCTGTCCTATAAAAATTAATGTTTAGGAGAGTTGTGTGACTTGCCATGTGTGGCTTCTTTTAGAGTACAACATTTTACAGTATTACATACCCTGGTGATGATTAATCATGTGTCAGTTAAACAAAATCCGTATCCCTTAATTTCATTAAGCATGACTTCAGTACAGAGTGAGAGAGAGAGAGAAGGTGATTATAGGCCCTCAGTCTAAGACTGAGTGAAGTAGTTTTATGTAATGGGCCGACAGATAACAGACAACGCAATAACTTGTCAAATGAGTTTAATTTATTTTCATAACTGGGAAAATAGGGTCATCGTGTAGTCAGCAGGAGATATATGCATGTTTATTTTACTAAGGCTTTTGATACAGTTACCTATAAAAATTCCAGAATGGATCAAGGATGGTGAAGATGTAGGAATGTCTGCAAGGAGAGTGCAAAGAGTAATGATATAGGGGAGGAATTCCAAGGGTTTGGTCATAGAGATGTTTAAATGGGTTGGGAAGATATTAGTGATTATCTGTATTACAGTTCAGAGGAGAGTAAAAAGAAACAAGATCAGCAAATTTGTTGATGATACTAAAGTAGGAAGGATTAGGCTCAGAAGTCAATGGTATGAGAAAGCTCTCGATATAGTTATTGCAGAAAAGTTAGCCTACCAGGAACAGTTTTTGGGGTCACTAGGGCAAACAAAGTACTGGCCAGTATTGCCAGGGAAGTAGTTTCATGGTACACAAATGCCATAGTTAGGATACTGATAGGGCCTTTTAGGGAAAGACAAACAGCATATGCTGAAAGGATTCAAAGAAGGTCAACAGAAAAGGTAAGGGAATGAAAAGTCTCATCTTCTGGGAATGATTACATAAGTTGAGGTAAATTAAAAAAAAATGAAATATATAATAAATTAAGCTTACTGTTATGTCTTGCTCCATTTGTTACCCCTTCTGCTTTCAATATTGTCTGTCGTGAAAAAATTCTAACTGAACTCTCCTCTCCTTTTTCTCTTGGCCTAACTCAGCCTGCACTTCCTCGGTTCTATATTTATCCAACCAACAAGCAGCAGTGTGTAAAATGGCAACATGACTTTTCTCCTTCTCACCAGTTTCTGTCAGTGTACCCCAAAGATCCATTATTGTCCCAGTTCTAGTTTTTCTGTTTATCAATGACCTATACACTGCATCCATTCCCATCTTCTGTTGTACAATACGTTGACGACTTCACCTTGTATGTTCAGCCAAATCCCTATCTTCGCTTTAAGAAATAACCCAACATGCATTCTTAGCTATTGAAAGCTGGCTTGGCAACTCTCATCTCCTTTTAAACCCTAAGAAAACAACATTAATATTATTCTTTTCCAACACCTAGCTAAAGAAAAACAGGTTTTCACTATTACCTCAGTGGAAAAGACGCAAATTAAACTGTTGTCATATTCGAAGCTATTAGGTGTCATCAGGTGTCACACCTGAAATTTAACCACCACATTCTGCTGGCAAACCAAGAAAAAAAAACCCACCATAAACTAGGATCACTTTACAGGACAAAAACCTTACCTCACACACACACACCATGAGGACAAAAACAGCAACAGCCTGTCTTCTACATACATTACTCTATGCCTCCCTAGTACTTGTTAACCTTAGCACTAATCAAGCCTCAAAAATAGGGCAACGCTCCAACAAGGTGGCTGAATTCACTGCAAATCCACTATACAGAGTGTACCACTGCATGACACTTAGGCCATTACACTGGTTAGAATTACCCCATGCTCTCACATACTCACAACTAATAATAACTCACAAAATAATCCACTGCCCAGAAAAGTGGCCAGGCCTAGAAAACTTTATTCATTTATACTACCCTAACAGAATTCTGTGGTCAATCAAAAGGAATCTACTGACCGTATCCAAATCGATCAACAAAACCGGAGACTCCATGTACTCCAACTGCTTATGTAAAAAATTAAATAATATTCCACTCATCTTGAGACAAATCAATTGCGAAATAGCTTTTATATGCAAACTCATAAAACATTTTATACACACATGGCTCTGCACATGTGCACCCCCTGATTAAAAAGAATCCTTCTGCACTGCTACCTATCCACACTATTTATCTACTACATACTTGACTTTCCTGCCTAACTTACAAGATAAACCCTCAAGCCTCTCTAAGCATTATACTCTACTCTACTCTACTCTACTCCACTATACTATACTAATACTACACTATACTATAGTATGCTATACTATAGTATACTATACTATACTATACAATGCTACACTATGCTCTTACAGCTTCTACTGCTTCATCCCTTGCTTACATAATCACCCTTCTTAATGCACCTTGCAACTAATGTTTTCTTTATCTCAACTTCACACATTTACCTACTTCTCAGCTTTCTTAGCCCTCCTAAAACTATGCTGCATCTTGTTGTCATGAACCTAATATAATATTGCAAATATATCAGAGCATATACTGTCTAGCACATATTGTAATAATTACCTTTTTTGTTCTGTTCCTTATTTGTGTACCATTTCTTTGATTCACTATAAAATATTTTGCAAAATGGCTCTCTACTTTTAAGTTGCACTGAATCTTTACTATAATTTCATTGTTTGATTATGTGATATTTTGTAAAGTGTCTCTTCTTTGTATTTTTTAATTACATTGAGCAGAACTGAAATTTTGTGGAGCTTTTCTTCCCAGGCCTCCACTGTAAAGGTGCTTTGGATGCCAAGTCTGACTATCCTGATAAACAAATGCAAAATCGATAAAATAAACTAAAATATATAGTTTAAATCAGGATAGATTTTAAATATTTCCCTTTTAAACTCATAATAATACTGTGTGACATCTTTATTAGCTTGCAATTTTTAAAGTACATTGTCTGCCCCATGATTGATTAATTTTATCTTTCAATGTTTACCAAGAAAGCACACATATTATGAGGGACAGATTAATTTGAGGCATATAATAATACAATAAAAAATAATAACAGTCTGTGTATCTTGCCTAATCCAACACAGTTCAGTGATATTTTAGGGGACTGGGTCATGTTAATTTACCTACTTTCCTCATTTAACAGCTTGAAGATTTTATAAAAAAAGAGATATGTTAATTATAATTACATTCCAGTAAAGTAATTTCATGTTCCTAATTTGAGGAGTCCTATGTACTAAGGCAAGCAACAATCCCCAATCAGGTGGACATTATCAGGAGAATAATGGACTGTCTAGGAGTGCTTTGAGGCCCAATATTGCTGGAAGGTCCATTATTTCCAGATAACACCCAGCCTGGACGGCATTATTATGCTGAGATAATGGGTTATCTGTTGCACTGTTTGGTATTTATTTTCTTTTTTAATAGTATAAACATTTCTTTTATATTTTTGATGAAACATAGTTCCTCCGCCAAGTGTTTCAGACTTGCTGTAGAATTTATAATTGTTGTTGGAGGAAGTATTTTATATCTAAAATATAAGACATATAAGTATTTAATGTAAATATAACATATAGAAGTATTAATTGCCCACAGACACACACACACACACACACACACACACACACACACACACACACACACACACACACACACACACACACACACACACACAGATGCATAGGCACAGACATGTTCACACACCTGTATAAAGAAACACACACAAATGCATGTGCAGTGACAGACAGACTCACACACCAGTAGAAGGTACGCACGCAAACACACGTATGCAAAGGCAAAGGCAGACATACTCACACAGATGTACAAAAAACACACTCATGTGTACCCAGCAGTTACAGCTTTCTTAAATTAGTGCACTTCAAATGTTTCATTATGATCAAATAAATGAAAAAAAGTCATACTGTGCAGGGCACTGGAATTACCATTTGATGCTTCTGAACTATTCCTAATTTTGCTCTGGCCCTTAAAATGTTTTCATTTTTTTAGTAAATGAGTGAAGATTACTATCCGTCATTAAAGTAAGACATACCTTCATACTTCTTAATGTTGCACATGTTGATAAAAATTATGGTTAAAAATCAGTCCCTATTTTTGGTCTTTTTTTATTTTTAACACCTTTATTGAATTATAGATTAAAACATAGGCAAACCTGAATTTATATAAAAGAAAACAAATCATATTAAGATAGTCACAGTTGCAAATATTATGCATCACATATGTTGTTTTGTATATTTATCATTGATTCAGCATTGCATAAATTGATCAAGTCCTGCCTTTCCTTAACCCTCAGTTCTCCTCCAAAACATTATTCTACATGTATTGTTCCCCCCTTTTTCCAGAATTCTTGATTAAAGAA
Organism: Protopterus annectens; assembly: GCF_019279795.1. Lineage (NCBI taxonomy): Eukaryota > Metazoa > Chordata > Ceratodontiformes > Protopteridae > Protopterus > Protopterus annectens. The sequence continues at coordinate 964,988,153 of NC_056747.1, forward strand.
GTTGAGAGGTATGACCTGAGCTGTGTCTGTGTATCTTTCTCTCTTTCTTGCTTGCTGACTCCCTCTGTCTCTCTGAGACAGAGAGGCACGCACACACACACACACACACACACACACACACACACACACACACACACACACACACACACACACACACACACACACACACTCTCTCTCATAAACGTGTTAACTTATTTCATTTATTTTTTTATTTTACACTTCCTGCACATCAAAGCCATGTTTGGTGAGTGTAAAAAATTGTAGTTTTTTTTTAATCTATGCTTCACAGGAGCTTACCATGCTTCCTTGAAGTGGTTAACTTGTTTTTTTTTACTGGGTAATATCTAAATGTTAATATGTTCAAAGGTTGTTACTAGGCAAACAACCAGTGGAGCCCTTACAAGCCCAATTGCACACCCAAAACCATTTGGTTCCCAAGTATCATATGGGGGGGGGGCATTTTAGTAGGTAGGTGGCTAAGGATTTATAGGGGGTTTAGAATAATACTTTTCTTATTGATGGCCTCTGTTCTTAAGGGACATGGGGGCAGATCAGGGCTAAATTTATCATTTCCCATCCAGTTGTCAAGGTTTTGTTTGAATAGGGTCAGGGATGAATGCAGTTTGACATGGAAGGAGAGTCTATTCCATACTGCGAAGATCCTTTAGGGCACATATTTGTCTCTCTGGCATGTAGTATTTATGTCACTAGTGAAGTTCAGATCCCTGGAGCTAGTGTTTCAGATACTGTTTGTTTTGCGCATATGCAACAGATCCATCGGTGATGGGTCTGAGGAAACCCTGTAAGCCAGGAAAAGATCCCTTCTCAGCAGCCTGTATGAGACTGAATACAGTGACAGAGCCTTTAGATGATCAGTGTAGGACAGGGTATCCATGTCCTGAATTATCCTGGTAAGGAACCTTTCTGACGTTCCAACTGTTGCAAGTGTCTGGTTAGATACATGGCAAAGGGGACAGTGTATTCAATGATAGTCTGATAAGGACTGAGTAGAGTGGTACTATAACCTTCTTGGACCTGGATGCCATACCCATACTGATAAGTTGGGTGACATAGAATGATTTTCTTTTTACCTTAGCTACACATTGGTCAAAGGCCAGATTGCTGTCTACATATGTTCCCAGAGCCCTTACTACTGTGTTGACTCTTAGGGGCATTTTATCAATGGAGTAAATAACTTGCGTTGATGGTTCCCAGTGGGCATTATAATGCATTTTTTGTCATTGAGTTGTAGTTCATGGCTTTGGCACAAGTCTTTTGTTTGTGTTCAACCAACTTGAAAGATGTTTGTGTCTTGAGAGGAATCTGTAATAGCTCCCAGTTTACAGTCATCTGCAAACTTGGTGCACCAGATGCCTTTAACATTAGACCTGAATTCTGAGAGGTAGACTCCAAACAAGAGTGGGTACAGAGCCCTGGGGTACTCCACCGGTGACCGGTCTCTTGTTGGAGGTGGTCTCACTGATCCTGACTTTTTGGGTCCTGTTTGTGAGCCAGCCATCAATCCAATGAGTTATTTAAGGGTTTCTGCCTAATGCAGTGAGCTTGCAGTCAGTGCCTTAGTGGGGTATTATATCAAATGCCTCAACCAGATCAAGATGCACAGTATCCGCCATTTTACCCTTGTCCATTGCCTTGGTGACCCTCAAACAAGTATACCAGGTTAAGTAAGCATGACCTTCCCTTAACAAGGCCAAATGGAGATGGTTTCAGTGTCTGTAGGTTGCCAATGTCCTTGTTTATCATTTCAGTGATAATGTGTTCCATGGCTTTGCATATTAGGCCTGTTAGACCTTCCCTTAACAAAGCCACATTGAGATGGTTTCAGTGTCTGTAGGTTGCCAATGTCCTTGTTTATCATTTCAGTGATAATGTGTTCCATGGCTTTGCATATTAGTCCTGTTAGACTGTTGGGTCTGTAGTTCCATGGGTCAGTTGATGGTTCATTCTTGTGGAAGGGAATGAGTGTTGCGGTGCTCCATTCACTTGAAACATAGACTGTTTCAAGGCTGTAGTTGAAGACATACCTCTCAACCTTTTAGAACAAGAAATCTGAACAAAGCCATAAATAATGGGGTGGACGAAGGCCCCAAAATAGGGAAACTTTTTAAATATTTCTCTTAAAACTTAAACAGTTGATAGAATAACACATTTTGCATTAGCATGAATTTTCTGAAGGATATAAAGTCTGAAAATCAAATGTCTACTGTAGATCAATGTGTGTATATGTATCTTTAAGAAGCTATCCAGGGGCTTGCACAAGTCTATAAATACTGAGCACGTGCGAGTCTGACTGCCATTCTGTAGTAAGCAGTTGAGATGTAAGTATGTGTGTATGCACATTAAGTCCGAAGAAGCGTAATTTAGCTCAGTTCACACTTGTGTGAATTGAAGTTACAACAAAATTTACTTTGACTTTGAAAATGCAGGATGCTCAGATTGAGAAAGAGCTTTTGGCAGTTGTGTTAGCATGTTCAAAGTACCATGATTATGTTTATGGTAGACCTATCCATATTGAAACAGACCACCAACCCCTAGTCACTATTTTGAGAAAGCCTGTGCATACAGCTCCAGCCAGATTGCAACGTATGATGTTGAGATTGCAGAAGTATCATTTTACTCTTGTTTACAAGAAAGACAAACTTCTTTATCTTGCTGATACATTGTCCAGATCGCCCAGAAACACCACTGAACAGCATGAGAACGAAACCTTGATTTTGAAGTCATGGAAGTGAGAACTTTTTCATCCACACGTCTTGATGAGCTGAGAGATTACACAGCCACAGATCCATTTTACTGAGGCTCAACCATTTTACTTAACAAGGATGGCTGTCAAAGCAATCTAGTTTACCTCAAGAAGTGCAACCCTATTTTCCATACAGAGATGAGATTTTGTTTGACAATGGTATTATTATGAAAGGTCCAAAAGTAATTGTTACAAAGTCCTTGCAACAAGAGTACAAGTCTTGCATCATCGTCACCCAGGAGCAGATTCTACCAAAAGAAGGGCAAGAGGTCTAATATTTCTATGTCACAAGATATTGAGAGAGGGTTATTATCTTGTTCTGTGTGTAATAGTACTAAGTAACATCAACAAAAAGAACCACTTCAAGCTAAACCAGATTCCTGAACTACCTTGTTTGGCAGTAGCTACTGACATTTTTGAATGGAATGGTCAACATTATTTGGCGTTAGTAGATTCTTATTCAAATTGGTTCGAGATTGACCTACTTCCTAATCTAGCATCCAATACTGTCATCACTAAGATGAAGCATCATTTTGCAGCCCATGGTAGTCCGCACAAAGTTATTTCTGACAATAGCACACAGTTTACAAGCCAACAGTTCAAAAGATTTGCCAAAGAGTGGGACTTTACTCATGTCACAAGTAACCCACAGTATCCGCAGTCAAATAGTTTGGCAGAACATGCAGTTCAAAGTGCAAAACAGCTACTAGAGAAGTCAAAATGAGACAATAGTGATGTTTTCTTGAATCTCTTGAATTTCAGAAATAGTCCTTGTGATCTTGGTTCACCTGCCCAGAGACTTCTGTCAAGACAAACTAGAACTGACTAATGTCAGTTGTTGGTTCTATGTGTCAAGAACAGCAGGTCAGTGAAAACCAATCTGTTGAAGAAACGTCTAACCCAGAAGTCCTATTACGATAAGACCAGCAAACTGCTCAATCCATTATGAGAAGAAGTGGTAAGGATGCAAACATCCAAAGGTTATGATCAGATTGGAGGTGTGAAGCATATTTGCTCAGAGCTGATACTGTACATTGTGAAATCAAAAGGAGTAGAGTTTAGGCGGAATTGGAAATATTTGATGCCGGTGTCCAAGCCTATACCACAGCACATAGCCTGTGAGAAAGACTCTTTACCTCAGAGTGAGTTATCCAGTGTTCCAGTTCCAGAGAATATTCATGTTCCTGTGATGAATCCAGAAATTCCTGATATGAGTTTTCACTGAAGACTGTCCCTGTTGCCAAACCCAGTCCAGACTGTTATGTTACCAGATCCAGTCGCATCTCCAGACCATGCTATAGATACATGGCAACTTGGACATGAACATTGTGTTTATTTCTAATGTCTATAATAATGCATGTCTAACTCCAATGTTATTTTCAGCTAAGGGAAATCTTTTTAAGAGGGAGGATGTAGATCAATGTGTGTATGTACCTCTAAGAAGCTGTCTAAGGGCTTGCACAAGTGTATCAATACTGAGCACATGTGAACCTGACTGCCATTTTGTAGTAAGCTGTTGATGTGTAAGCATATATGCCTGTAAGGTCTGTCTGTTAATCAGTTTGTTTATATTTTATGAAGCTGCTATCCATCCTGATGTGTTTCTATGTAATAAAGCATCTAAACGAGCTACCCTGGCTGTTCGTCATCTTTGTTAGAGAGGGAAGAGCGACACCAAGGAGGTAGATGAAGCTCAAGAACTAACAGTTAAGATAGGAGTATATGTGATAAAAACAATGATGTATAATCTATCTGCAGGAAAGTCTCCAGAAACAGATGATATGCCTGTGGAAGTTTAGACTGTTAAACAAAATCTTCTGGAGAGGAAGAATGTGATAAACTCCAGAAGATTTTGTTTAACAGTATTTTAAAGGGGGGCATCAGCATTCTGGAAGAAAGCTATGGTGGCTGTATTACCTAAAGATTGTAAAGACCTGTTAGATCCAGCTTCATACAGACTCATTTCAATTTTAAGCCATGATTATGAAGTGTTTATGTCTATACTAGCTAAAAGAATGACAAGGGTGTTGCCAAAAATTGATAGATATGGATCAATGTGGTTTTGTAAAGGGGAGGCAAAGACCTGACAACATTAAAAGAACAATGATGATATAGTGGGAAGCAGAATATAAGAAAATACTGCTGTTGTTGGTGGGTCTTGTTGCAGAGAAAGAATTTGACAGAGTAAGCTGGGATTTTATCAGAAGGAGAATGGAAGTATTTGCATTCCCTGATCAATAATAAGGTTAATTAGGAGAATGTATGAATGATTGGAGGCATGAAATAAAATGGGAAGGCTCCTCTCTGACAAGTTGCATTACAACAGAGGAACCAGGCATGGGTGTCATCTTTCCCCTTTGTTATTTGCTTATTATTTAGAATGGTTGACGAAGAAAATAAGTGACTCAAAAATTCAAGGTTATAGGTTCATAGGTGTTTACTAGGCTAACAACCAAAAGGACCTTTTTAAGCCTAGCCATGTATCCCAAACCTCTGGCAAGTTCTGATACCCTTGATAAGTGTTAGAAGTGGCTTGGGAGATGAAACATATACAAGCAGGGACCTGGGAGATGAACCCTTTACAGGTTGCCTGCATCCATTAGAGACATATGTGCCAAACCAGGGATGAATTTCCTGTTCCCCATACAATTGTCCAAGTTGCACTTGAATTGGGTTAGTGAGGAACTCTGCTTTACATGGATGGGGAGCCTGTTCGAGAGACAGGGTGGTCTCTGGGATACATACCTATCTCTCCAGTAGGTCCTATTTATATCACAGGCAAGGTTTAAGTTTTTAGAATGGGTAATTTTGGTGCTGTTTGTTTTGTGGATATGCAGGAGGTCCATCAAAATGGGGTTTAACAATGTCTTGTATGCCAGGCATAGATCTTCCCTCAGAAGCCCATGGAAGACAGAATACAAGGATAGGGCATTGAGATGTCCTGTACAGGACATTTTACTTATGCCCTGTATTCTTTTAGTGAGGAACCTCAGTGGATGTTCCAGTTGTTGGATATGCCTGGTTAGGTACATACCAAAGGGGTCATTGTACTCAATGATAGGTATGATGAATGCAGAATACAGTGGAACAATGACTTCCTTGGACTTAGATGCCATATATTTGTTTATAAGCTACGCAACATATAATGATTTCCTCACTACTGTCGACACATGATGGTCAAAGGCTAGATTACTGTCTATATGTGTCCCTACGTCCCTGATTACTGGGTCAACTCTAAGGGGTGTGTTGTCAATATGATAGTTACCAAGGGTGTATGACTTTCCAGAGGATACTATTATGCATTTCTTGGCATTATTTATAGTCCATGGCTCTGACACCAGTTGTTTGTCTGTGTCAGCGCTTCCTGGAGAACATTTGTGTCAGTGTGGGATTCAATGACTGCTCCTAATTTGCAATCATCTGCAAATTTAGTCATCCAGAGATCATTGACATTGGCCTTGACTTCTGAGAAGTAAATGAAAAAAGGAGTGGTCCAAGGACTGATCCCTGAGGGACTCCCCTTGTGACTGGCCTCTTAGATGTGGACTCCCCAATTCTAACTTCCAGAGTCCTGTCTGTGATGCAGTTGGTTATCCATGGGGTGACATACAGATTTATACCTAACCTCTTGAGTTTGTCAACAATGCAGACAAAGTGGGGTATTGTGTCAAATGCCTTGGCCAGGTCAAGGTAGGCAGTGTGAATGATTTTTCCCTCATCCATTGCTTTGGTGACTTTCTCAAAGAAGTCCACCAGGCTGAGTAGGCATGATCTGTCCTTTACAAAACCAAACTGGGTTGAGTCTAATCTGGAGGTTTACTATATCTCTGTTGATCATCTCCATGATAATTCTTTCTATGGGTTTACATATAAGACTAGTGAAACTTATGGGTCTGTAGTTTTCAGGGTCTGTAGATGGCCCACCTTTGTGCAGAGGGATGCCTCTGCCTTTCTCCATTCATAAGGCATGAAGCCTGTTTGAAGGCTATAGTTAAATAGTAATTTCAGAGGCCCTGATTGGTCATTTTTCATGCTATTTAGAAGGCATCCTGGGATATTGTCTGGGCCCATTGAGGTAGTGTTCTTGGCCTTAGAGAGGGCATTAAGGACCTGTTCCTTAGTGATAGTAGGGGGAATTATATTTGATGATATTTCCTGACTTCTTGGGTTCTGTCTGTGAGCAAGTTGGCAATCTAGTGGGCTATGTAAAGAAAGATCTGTGACTCGCTCAGAGAGCTTGTCAACAATGCCTGGGTACGGTATTGTATTGAGTGCCTTAGCCAGGCCAAGATACACAGTGTGCACTGTTTTACCCTCATACATTATCTTGGCGACCCTCTCAAAGAAGTCTACTAGGTTAAGTAGGCATGCTCTTCCCTTAGCAAAGCCACATTTGGATGGGTCCAGTGTCTGTATGTTGCAATGTCCTTGCTTATCATTTCCATGATAATTCATTGCATGACTTTAAGTATTAGGCTTGTTAGACTGCTAGGTCTGACGTTCCCTGGATCAGTTGATGAGCACCCTCGTGGAGGGCAATGACCTTTGCGTTCCACCATTTACTTGGAATGTAGCCTGTTTCAAGGCTATAGTTGAAGAGAGTCCCAAGTGGTCCTAATACATCATGTTTTAGACTGTTTGGTAGACAACTGATGATGTTGGTATCCATGGGGCAGCATTCTTGGCTTTAGAGAGTGCTGCCAGCAGCTGGTCCCTGCTGATAGCTGTGGGATATATGTTGGAGGGGCTTTCTCCTGGTCAAGCTGGGAAAATTGGGCTGGGAGGTTGAAGTTTGTGTTAAATTTATCACCCAGTAGATTTACTATGTCATCCTGATCTGTGACAGTGGTACCATTCACCATTAGTTCAGCACACTGCTGTGTGTACCTCTAAGGTTCTGGACATAGCTGAAGAAGGCCTTGTGATTGTCCTGAGCCTGTGAGGCTATCTAGACCTTGTAATTGGCCTTAGGGGATCAAAACCCTCCACCTGTGAAAGTGATACAGCCATGTGGAATTTTTCACATCACATTGATTCTTTAAGCCAGAAAACAGGTTATACAGAACTACTGAATGGATCAAAACCTTTCACATACTTGACTGACAATTTGAACATCACAACAGGAGTACAGTGAGCCATGGAACCTTATGCACTTAAAATGATGACTGTCTACCAATCAGGACCAGATCCAGCACCAGGTGACCTAGGCAGCTGCCAATGGCCCTGTACTGGCTGGGGGGGGGGGGGTCACAACCCTGATCACAACAAAAAAAGTTTTCCTGTTTTGCTGCTTTAAAAATTAATTTCTTTCTCTCTGCAGGCATCTCACCTAATTTCCTGCCTGTTGTTTCCTGCTGTCAGTTAGCATCAAAATGATGCCCTGATGCTGCCAGCCAATGAGGTAGAGCAATGCTCGCAAGATAAGTGCACATTATTTGATTTCACAGTTGGGCATTGAATGCAGCATTAGCAGGGAATGATTTTTCTTTGCTTGCACAACATTCAGGAACAACTATTGAATACAGCATTAGAACAGAACCATAATGCTGTTCAGATGGAGTGGAATTGAAATGCAGCACCATTAGTGACTAGTGTTTGCAGGTACAATTTAAGAGGCATTTGTGCTTTGAGTGACAGTATAGTTCTCATTTGTCCCTGTTATTACAGAACATTATTAATTTTGCTCATATTTTTCAATCTGTTCCTCGTAAACTTTTCTGGTTAAGGCATTAACGACCATTTGAGTTGCAGACCTCATATTTTCAGAAACTGCATATTGATGTACAGTCTGTTATTATAGCAACAAGAACAAATTCTGGTGTTAGACTCTCATTTTTTAGCTTATGCCTGACACTTACTCTAAATAGTTGCAAGTTGAGTGTTTATATGTGTGTGGGGGCGCTGATATAGAGCAAAGCATTTAGCTGTCCCTTAACTCACAGAGCAGCAATGCTTTTGCCTATATTTTTCAGTATGTTCCTCATAAAGTTGTCTGGCAAGTCTTTGAAGATTTTGGCACTAAATAATGTTTAATAATAAATAGTGTTTAATAAATAATGATCAGTTTCCTCACATTCAAGCTAGTTTTTCCCCAAATAATTCACTTGAGTCCCTATCACTTCAATAAAACATCAGTTAATTGAATGGCATTTGCAGTGCAATTTCATCGAAAAGTTCATACTGAGATCATGGTACAGTGAGGATTAAGAAATTTGCCCTTTCCCACTGTAGTGCGATCTTGGAGTTGGTATATATAATTAGCGGAGGGGCATTCAATGAATGCCATTTCCGATGAAATACCATTCATTGATGTGATTGTTCACTGAAGTGATATAGACCCCACTCACTGAGGAATACAGTCAGTTAATAATACCAGACATTAGAGTTTCATAATTATGTTGTTCAGAAAATGCATGTTGAAGCAGTTGTTTTATTACTAAACAAAAAAGTCACTGAATAATTCAAAACAGAAAAAGGTATCAAAAAGCGGTTTACCACTTACTTTCTATTAATAATAAATCCCAAGAACTTCATCAGAACACTAAAGAAGACTCAGACTATGCTATTTAAACACTCTTAGTCACATGATCAATTAAAATAATGACACAGACACGTTATATGTATCTATCTCTCTATATATTACAAAATCACATAGCCATGTGAAAATAAAATAATATTAAAATATATATACATTATTTTTTTGTAATCTTAAAAACATTCAATATTTATGAATTAATTTAATCCTGACCATTTATTAGAATTAAAAAGAATTCTCACCATTGTCTCCTTGCTTTCCAACAAAGCATTGACTTCTCCATCTAGTGGTATTAAAGGTACATAATCTAAAACAAAAAAGAAAGCTTCCTAACATCTTTACAACTTCCTATATGCTATTTTCATTTGTTAAAATATGATTGTAAAATTCCTTAAGGAACTTTCTAATTGTTTTATCTATGTAAACACAAACATAGGATTCACATTGGACAAGATAAACCACTCCTTCTGAGTGACAAGTGAATCTGTTTTGGGCCCAAACATGTGCATCAAAATGTTTAACATCAACACTGGACCCTTCTGTAATATACCTACACTGTTTGTAAAGTCAACATCTGAAAGCTCCAAAGCGCAATGTATCAAAATTAGCACAAATTGTGTTGTGTTCAAAAAAGTCTTTGGTCTTTTTAGTTTTCTTGAAACTTCCAGCAAATCTTTGTTTCCTGTGAAAACTTTCCAATTATCTACAGTGATATTTCTGATACTAATTTCATATAAAGATATTGGCAAGAGAAATGAGCTAATAAAACTATTTTGTTCCTTTAATGTCACGCTAAGACATGGAAGACCCACCAGTAAAACTGGACTAAAATGATTCTGCCTTTTTGCTTTAATTTCACAGATGATAGCATCCAACAGTTCTATTTTATAGCCCCAATTCTATAATTAAGAACAGTGATTTAATTAAAAAAAAGTACTTTCATTATTTACTAATCTACTACGTCTAATAAACTGCACCCAGACTACATTCTTTTTCATAAAATGTAGATGTAGTTTATTAGAAAACAAATAATTGTTTGTAAAGGTGTCCTTCCTAAAAATGCTAATTGCCAATTTTGATTTACCCTATCAAAATTGATTGATAAATCTAAAAATTGGACTGTACTTCCAACATTTATTAGTGTAAAAGATAAATAAAATGGTTGTTAGATTCAATGCTTTGTGTAATTCAAAAAATTCCAGTAAAGTACTATTCCAAAAGAAAAAAACAAATCATTGATGTAACACTTATAAAAACATACTGTGGTAAAACAGGATGTTGTACCAACAATTCAGACTCCCAAAGACCATAACAAGATTTGCAAAAATTGGTGCTACCCTAGCACCCATGACCACATCTTTCTTTTGCCAATAATACTCATCATTAAAGGTAAACATTTTGTAACACAGGTTCTAGGGAAATATAAATGGTGTTTATATAACCATTGTTGAACAAAATATACTTGGCTAAATAATTTCCCACATATTCAATGCCAATATCTTACACAATGCATGTGCACAGTGAAACTATATTTAGAGTAAATAAAAGTGTTTCATTTCCAACAGATGTATAACTGTGCAAAATGTGTAATAGCACTCAAAAATCCTTGAAATAGAATTTTTATTTCTGAACTATGGTATTCAAGACAGTAAAAAATAAAATAGGTTTAGTGTTATAAAAGTCTGTCACACTATTGGTCTAAATGGGGGCATAGTTGCGTTCTTATGTATTTTTGGTATGTCTGAAAGCCTAGCCATCTTTAGGTGATCAACTCTGAAAATTTGATATCAGTTTGCCCTTGATCAGCTAAGTCACTCAACAATTTATCAATCAATGTGAACCTATGGTGAATAAAAAAACTGTTCACAATTTCATAGTAACTTTCATCACTCAACAGACATCTCAAAAAATTAACATAGTCAAGGATATTCATGATAACTATACCATTTCCTTGTCCATTTTCATTATTCTAATTTCTTTGCTTTTACTCAGTTTTTGCAATGCTGTTATTTTGTTAGATGGAAAATTAAATTATTTAAATCAGACCTTAGTTGCTGGCAGGGATCTCAAATCTTTTTTCAAACAGGTCATTAAAACTTCCAAAATATGGTGCAAGGCTGGATTCACAATTGATCATTTTTGTGACCAAAACTGCCAACAAATTGATGATTGTCAATAACATTTAAAATATAATGCAAATGTAATGTTCATAGATATAACTTGAGATCTACAATCACTTTGTTGAAATTAGTTCTCTTTGATGGCAGAAGAGAGAGACCCTTTTCTAACACAAATAACTGCTGTTTGTTTGCCACAGAGGTATTAAGGCTGTAAACTGAATAGATGCTCTTATCTCTTCCTTCCCTTCCCTCAACCCTTACACAATGCCTTCCCCTTGTAACTGGCCCCTTGCAGCTGTTTGTCGTATGATCTGGCCTAAAAAAATGGGCATACCAGGGACAGGGGTAGATGCCTTAAATTGTCACTCTTGACAATGTCTGCAAAAGATTTAGGAGCTCCAACTTGGAACGCTGGACAAGGAGAAGACACATTTTGTTCAATAACATTAGTATCTATAATATCTTGATTTTCCCCACTAGAACCAACTTTGTTTAAATAAAAGTCTTTATCATATTTCCAAACATAAGCCACACCTTGCTCATATGCTTCAAAGTCCCGTAAAAGTTTTTTTTTTTCTTTGTCATTATAGTTGCAACATGCCTGCTGACCTTGGAAAAACTCCATCATAGAGTAAACGACATTTTATAAAATTATGATCCTTTTTAACATTTAAATCCAAACTAAGTATTTGGGACTTTAAAATGTTTACCTAACAATGATATTTAGTATGAGTAATGTCATCCTCACTCTTCTGGCTTCATTAAAAAGTGGAACCAATTCTCTAAACAATTCATCCCCTTGGGAAATTACAGTTGGAAATGTATAAGTTCTAAGACCTGTTGGAACTTGTTTTATACTAATACAATGCTCTAAATAAAATATTTCTAATTCCAGTGACTTGCGTTTAAAATGTTTCTTTGCAAGTTCATAAATGTTGTTTTTGCAATCAGCAGCGTTGGGACTTGTTTCCTTATCAGTCACTTTAATTTCACTTCTGGAAAGCAAGTGTCCAAGTGAACATGGACATTTTTAAAATATTAGTTCTATTAACTTTAGACATTAACACAGTAAGGGAACATAAATGAATATACATTTTCCACAGCAAAAGAAGTCTGTAACTCTAATTGTTGTCGTTATTTATTAAGTGTAATTCAACACCTTTTCTCCAAAAGTCACCAGGTTTAGATGGGATTAAGAAGGAGAGAGAGAAAATTTGAGTCAGAATTAAGGACATTTAAGGGACATTTAAGAGGGGATGTTCTGTTGCTGTGTCTTTCTGTATGTCATTCATCCAATAAAGTGTTGCTGGAAATGTTGGCTATCTTTTTTCTGTAGTATTTAGTAAGTGCAATTACAATACTGGTTGCTGTGTCTTGCTTTACTGCATAGCTTCTTTGATTTATCATAGCCTAACATTTGATGTTTAGAGAGTATGTATATGTAATGCCCTAGCTAGGGAGGGTAGTTTAGTCCATTAAGTGACTTGCTCAGGTTCAAACCCTGTAGCTTGACTAAAGGTAGTAAGAACCTTAATCCTCTACATCAAGTTCCCTTTGGTAAATCACTGAGGATTACGGTCTGACAATGTCAGTCATTAGAGTTTCACATTTTTTGTGTTTCACAATATACATTTTATTCAAAACATGTAGTAATAACTTTTTAAGTGGTTTTGAGTAGTCTGCTTTTATTTGTCTCCTCTTTTGGAGAACATCTTTGATTTTGCTTCATATTTTTGCCCTGTCCTTGAACAAGTTACTTAACCAGACAGTCCTTTGGTTCAATTGGAAATTTGGGCTAAGCTCCTCAGTGGTCCTCTAGACTGCAAGCCTAGTAACTAGTACCTAAATAATGGGGGGTAGTGGTACTGCTGGCAGGGGCCTGATTATCACCATAAACAGGGACTATTTGTCCACTATCTGGCTCTGACTGTGGAGGTGTAAGCTGCAACAATACAATATTGTTAGCCAATCACAGGTCAGACCTGTACTGAGTTATTTCAGCAGAGATAGCTATTCTTGACGATAGAGAAGTCATATAGAGGTCAAAATGAGATGTGAATGTCTGAAGAAACTGAAAATGCAAAATTGTTTGCCAGCTGCAGCTACTGCATTAGTAATTGTTCTCTTCAGTGCAGAATTATTCATGTCACATTTTCTTCTTCATAGATTGTGCATATTAACTTAGCATATGTTATCAGGAGGTTAATAGTTATAATCTTATACTCTCATAAATACTCTGTTGTTTAAACTGTGTTACATCTGTTTGGATCTTAGAGTATAATGACAGTGATCTTTATGACGTTTAACAGTTCATCCAACGCTACCAATAAAGTATATGCAATTTATTTTTTTTCATACCAATTTGAGGTGTATATTGTCAATAAAGTGGCTATAACTGCTGACAGGGGTGGGGGCTCTCTGCAGATGAATGTACCTTAAGGTCTTATCTGGTGATTTTTAAAACAGTCTAATTTGGCTTTGCAGGTGTAGTGTGTGTGTGTGTGTGTGTGTGTGTGTGTGTGTGTGTGTGTGTGTGTGTGTGTGTGTTTGTGTGTGTTTGGCTACTGAGTATTTGTGTGAAAGAAATTTGAAATACGTGACTTTGGTCATTATTATTATTATTGTTATTATTAATGTTTTGACACAGACATCTGAGAAGAATGGATGATGTCTGTAGATAAAAATGACTGACCCTGCTGAGTTGTAAAGTTAAAAAGTCATTAGTCTTTGTTTGCAGGACTAGTACGTGTTTGTGTAAAGTAAATTGGAATACTTTAATGTTGCCATTTTTTATTAGCACAGTCAGACATGTGATGTGTACTTATTTGATTTAGTAGCAACAATTATTGAGTATGGATATTGGCAGATTATAATAAAAGCAATATGAGTGGTCTTTTATGGTTGAAATGTTTGTCATTATTGGTTCATGCATTTTGCTTCATTGATTACTGGAAAAATGTTGAAAACTACACATTTAAAATGCACTCCAACAAATGTTGCTGTATTGAACAAGAAATACATTTAAAACAATCAAAAGGGTAAATCAAACAATGAATGCATGGATTTATGCATGGTTCTAAAAATGTATGCAGGGGGGGTCTATTGTTTGAAATCAGCCTGGGAACCAAGGTACACTTAATCTGCCACTAGTCAGGTGCATTTTCAATGAATGTGAGTTTCATGGGAAGAGAAGTTTACTATTGATCTTGTTAAGTCCGTTTTCAATGTGCAACTGTTTTGTTTTATTTGGCAAATGGTCATTAGTGTTTGTGTTATAAAATTTAAAACAGTGTCAGGGGCACAACAGGTAGCACACTTGCCTTTGGTGCAGAAAGTTCTGGGTTCTATTTGTACACCAGGTAGATGGATAGCTGACACTGCAGTACAGCATAAGGGGATGCTGCAGTCCTGAGTGTGTCATCCTTTGGATGAGATGTCAGACTGAGGTCCCATCTGCCTGAGGTGGTGGTAGTATAGCATAAATACCACCAAGGGTCACCCATAAAAAATAGCTACTAACCTAATAGAGCTCAACAAAGGAAAAATAAATTAAAAGTTTTAAATTAAATATACATATCTGTAATAATTTCAGAAGTAAAGACGAACAAAGTATGGACACTGACAGTTTTGAATAGTGTTTATGGTAATCTGTGTGTGTGGGGGGATGACAGCCAAGTGATAAGATACTGCAGTGGGGGGCCCTGATCCATTTCTCTGCCTAGGGCCCCATTTGGCCATGATTGAGCTCTGCTACCAATGCTTTCTGTCATGCATCAAGGCTAAGCTCACTTTTGTGATGGTCAGCAAATGTTTAGTACAGAAAAATTCATTTTTTGCTGTAGGAATTAAACTGTCACTTACTGTTCCGTAAATATGACTAGAGATGCTGCAAGATGCCAAGGGTAACACAAAACTAAACATAGAAAGAGTAATTTCTTTTTGTATTAAAACTCTTCTGTCCATGTGTGTGATGTGATAAATATGTTACTTAAGATGAAATTTTGAGTTAGAAAGAGATATATGTTCTAACAGTACTGCAGAGTACACATTGTAAGAAAGGAAATCTCCGTAGAGTAAGTGATATGTTTCTGATCAATACCGTATCAGGTAAAGACACAAAGAAACTTGTACTGTCATGTGTTTAACCATTCACAGATGAGGGGATTGTTCATAAGTGAAGTCCTAAAAGTGCTGAAATATGAATTGAACAAGATGCTGATAGGTTACATGGAAGTTATCATATGTCGAATAATGGAGTGCAACCCATGTGTTTCTGACTGATATCCACCTTATCTCTGCAGTATGCGGTATTGCCAGTAAGTCTGCATGTATGTTTTCATCGTTGAGAAATAACAGTTAAATATTTAACATAAGCAGGCTGATATGAATGTATAAATGCAAGTGATGTTAATATTACATTTATTGAGAAGAAAAATGTGGGGCAATTCCACCCTCATGACAATGGAATGGCACTTCATATCATATAAACATTGAGCCATGAAAACATAAACAAATGACAGAGACAACTGACATTATTTTCATTCTGCTAGTATCGTTTACATATGTGCCCCAATGCCATGCTCAGTTGTGTGCCTGCTGGCAAAGTCTTAGTACATGCGTAGGTAATTTTTTTTGTTTTTGCCATAAGATGTGAACTAGTAGGCTGTGCTACTCAATGCCAAGTGTTACACCCAGATACTTTAACAACATAAAAAAAGAATGTAAATAAGATACCATTGGTTGCATGACCCATTTATGGCTATTTGTGTCTTGTGTTTATATATTTTTGAACGGATTATATGTTGGAATGGGAGGATATGACAGTGAGATGAAAGGGAAAGAAGAACATATTTCCATACATAATAGGATAATTTAATGAGAGAACTGCAGTCTTGTAAATCATATGATTCCAACACCATGGTAATAATATTTATAAGAATTTGTTTAGCAGGTAGTCACACTGGATATACAGACCCTTTTCAGGGGTGATCCAGGAGCAATGTCTGGTTAAATGACTCTCCCAAGATCACACAGTATGTAATTGAGGGCTGAGGGACTCAAATTCTGTACCACAGGAAATACAAGTGACAGCCTTATTCCTCTGCAATAGCTGTACTGTAAGATGTGCAAAATGGCAACCTCAATCGTCACTGTTTTTCCTACCAAGAACATTAGGGTCAACACCAACTAAAATATACTATGGTTAGGGCATAGCCATTTCTGACAGCCTGTGATCTATAGAACATCACCTCACAATAACAGCAGACCGTGACAGACTGAGAAGAAAACATGAAACAACATCCCACCCTCATTAGCTTAGAAACATGCACTGATTGAAGTGAAATGGGCTCCTCGATCATTTATATTCTGATATATGAAAGTAGTTACAGAAAACAGAATCACCTTACAGTACATTTACGTCTGTCAAATTTGTTTAATAATGTACACCAATGTCTAGCTTAGTTGGGTGACTGATAGCAAAGTCTTAGTGTCTGTGTAGAAACTTTCTTCATTTTTTCCATAGGAGGATAACTAGCGATAGGCTCTACTGCTCTATACAAAACATGAAACAGTGGAGTAAAGAAATAACTAGTTCTGCCTATAAGCCATTTATGACTATTTATGTGTTGTATTTATCTATTTTTGGACCTGATTAAAGATGTGAAATTGGATGACAGGACAAAGATGAAAATGAGAAGTAGTAAGAGGGTAGAACACTAGGTCAGTAATTCAAGAATTTTCATAATGGAGGTGGGACAGGACTGTATCTCTCAACTTCTTCACAAGTTTATAATGTATATATAATTTAGTCATTTTTAGATAAGCACATTGTAAATACTGTATGGCAATAACATAACAATGTTTTGTGAAGAACTGCACCAAATCATCGGTGTAATACACATACATAGGCAAAGAGGAGAGTTATGTATCGGACATTTTTCTTTTTGTGGAATAGGTGCCATTTTGAATTTTTCAAAGAGAGAGGAAAGTTTGGAAAGGACATCAGAGATGGCAGAGGTAGTTAAGAGTGGGAGGTTAGGTTGCAGCACACATGATAGACAGTGTACTAGATACAAGAGGAAGTGGGATAATTGAGTATTGGGATGGCATGGCGTATATTGAGATGCATACCCCACCAGCTTAGACACAGTGGAAAATCACTCTCCCTCTGGGAGCTGTCATCACTGGGGAAATAACTCAACCAGATGCTGTAGTGTACTTTCCATTCTGCCAAATACCTCCTATCAAGCTCTGCCAGGCCCTGACAAGTCACATAATGACCTCCTCCAATAACACTGCTTCTCATGGGTATCGATGCACCATTGCCTAGAGCAGAGCTACCTGATGCAGGCAGTGAAGATAAGACAGGAGGAGTGGAGGCAACCCTGGCAGGCTGTGACCCAGACATGCTAGATGCCTCTTGTGTTGGTGATGCTTTTGCCGCCAACAGTGGGCAGCCGACGGCCATGCCAGAGTGGTCAATGCATGTCTCTGTGCTGCTGCATATAATATTAACAAAAATGGAGAGATACAAAATAAAAAAATCAAAAACAATAAAGAAAAGAGAGAGAGAGAACTAGGGTTGGGGGTTAGACATAAACACAGTAGTAAAAACGTCCTTCCTAAATATATTTTCCCTAGGTATACTTTATACTGATGGAAAATTATAAGCACATTACACATAGGTTCATAGGTTCATAGGTTGGTACTAGGCTATCAGCCCTAGGGCCTATACAAGCCTAGCCATAACAATTCCCTGGCTATTTCTTCCCACACTATTTACTTCCCTGCACCCCTGTCTAGCAGGGCGACTGACTTGATCCCCGGGGTGAATTTTCTTTCTTCCATCCAATCGTCAAGGTTCCTTTTGAAGAGGGCCAAAGAGGCACTCTGCTTGACATGTATGGGCAATCTATTCCAGAGTCTGGGGAGTCTCTGGGTCAGGAACCTATCCCTCCAGCATGTTTTGTTTATTGTGATGACAAGGTTTAGATCCCTGGAGCGTGTGGCTCTGAGGGATTGGGATTTCTTTAAGTGTAGCATGTCCAACAGCTCTGGGTTTGACATGGCCTTGTATGTTAAGCAGAGATCGCCTCTGAGTAGACGATATGCGACAGAGTATAGCTGGAGTTTTTTAAGGCGGTCAGCATAGGGCATCTGCTTTAGGCCTGTGATTTTTTTAGTGAGGTATTTCTGCGGCCTTTCCAGTTGTTGCAGATGTCTTGAGAGGCACATACCAAACAGGGCGTTGTATTCTATAATGGGTCTAATGAGGGATGAGTACAGTGGGACAATGACCTCCTTTTTTCTGGATGAAAAGCCCTTAGTGATGAGGTGTGCCACATAGAATGATTTCCTGACTGTTGTGGCAATGTGGTTATCGAAGGTGAGACCACTGTCCACCTGTGTCCCTAAGTCTCTTATCACACTTTAGGTGTTTAGTGTACTGCCACCTATATGGTAATTCACAGATACATGTTTTTTCCCAAAGGGGATAACTATACATTTCTTGGCATTGAGCTTGAGTCCATGGCTCTGGCACCAAGCATCTGTTTCTGTAAGGCCCTTTTGTAGAGTATCCACATAATTTGGGGATTCAATAATGGCTCCCAGTTTGCAGTCATCTGCGAACTTTGTTATCCAGAGTCCCTTAGTGTTGGCCTGTACTTCAGAGAAGTAGATGCCAAACATTTGTTATGTACTTCTGATATTTGCCATTATACTACTGTAAGTAATAAGAAATCAAACATTTAGGCCAGTAACACATCATGATAATGCATTTATGGGTTTGACTGAATTGAACCACCAACCATCATAACAGTCATCAACGTACATAACGATTAACATGAAGATCTACTTCTCCAGTTATGCAGATGATGATACTATGATAGCACAGTCGTTTACCTTTACAAAGTATTGCTAACTACTATGTAGAACAACATTGCTATCTAATTTATTATTGCAGTGCTATTGTATGCTGAAATTATTGTTAATGGTTGACATTTTGACAGATTTACACTGTATATCAAATAGCAGTCAAAGAAGTTGTTGGAACACAAATGCATCAATGATTGCATGTCATTCTTAAAATGCATTTGTTAATCATCCTATACAGTCACTAACATATAAAACATTTCCATCATTGTGCACTTGAGTTTTACTCGTTCACCATTCACATTACAATTGTTTTTAATTGCAGTCATATGACAGTTAAAGTAGAAACAGTTAACATCAAAGCCTTGTCTTTCTGTAGTGGTGGTGATTGAATCCACACCCATCATTACGCTTTCACAGTAGATAGAAGCAACACAATGATCCATTTGTCTAGCTGTGCTGATGGTACTATGTAAAATCAATGATCTTTGTTTGCATAATCATACAAATTACAATACCGACTGACAATAATGGCAGATGCCGTCTTGTTGGATAAGTGAACTTGACTGTTGCCAAAGTCATGGCCTTAACCTAAATGCAAAAAAAATGTATTATCATACCATTCAGCAAAAACATGACCCCTACTGATTACCACATCAATGGCAATCCCGTAAGTACACAACCTGTGGTGAGAGACCTGGGTACACAAGCTGACAACAATCTCACATTTGACCATTATGTAGCGGCAGTGGTCAGAAAAGCCTTTAACTTGATTCATCTCATAAGTAAAGGGATTGCATCTGGAAAAAAGGAGGTTATTACCTCTCTGTACTCCTCCCTTATTAGGCCAATAATTGAGTACAATGCCCCGTTTGGTGTGTAATTCTCCTGCTCTACTAGAGATGTTCCATATCTATATGTCTAACTCCTCACGCATTACCCAATTTAAAGGCTTAAATCTAATATCTGACATTAACAAAACCTGCTGGAGAGACAGGTTTGTCTCCCAGAGGCTGCCCTGTCTCTGGAATAGACTTCCCATACATGTCAAATAAAGTACATCGCTGACCCTCTTCAAACGCAACCTTGATGATTGGATGAGAAACCACAAATTTGTCCCAGGGGTTCCACCTATGCCCCTCATTGACAGGGGCCACAGGTGCTGATTGAGGTTTCTTTTTTGAGGATAAACTCTTGGGTAGGCTTGTAAAGGCCCCAGGGCCATTAGCCTCGTAATCTCCTATGATCCTGTGATTCTATGAACCTATGACCAGTCTTGCAACTGTCACCTGTACTATTTAAATATAGACTTGTTTCAGAAAATTGGCCTGCACTTACTCTGGGGCTCTCATAGGGACTGCAGTCACTCCCTATGATCTCCTGATCCTTTTTATCTCTTTAGGAGCTGCAAAGATAGAGACATCATGAGAAAAATGTGAAGGGTGCATTGTAATATCAGGTAGTATGGATAGCTGATTTATGTTATACTTACAGTACTGAGGTGGTGACTGGGCCCGAGCAGCATCATATCGTTGGCTAAGGAGCTCTTCATGTCACTGTAACGCTGACTGCACTTAACATCAATCAGTGGAATGTCAGTTACATGGGTGAGAGCCTTGGTCAACCTATACCAGGCTTCAGCTTTGTACTAGGACCCGATATTATCCTCCTGCAGATGCCTGTAATGCTTATGGAAGAGTCACAGAAATATCTTTATATCCACTTCACAGCGCTGCCTTCCCCTTCATCAACAATAAGTGTCTCCTTCCAAGATGTCAGGAAAAGTGGCAGTTATCTGATGGCCAAAAGAAATCTAATATTTCACAGCTTGCAACAGTGCTAAATGGGGAAGATTGTATTTGTGCAATGGATGGGCAAAAAAATCTGATATGTGAAATAAAACAACAATAAAACAGTCACAGAAGCATACTAACAGAAATCCAGTTTAATAGACCTAGCGCTTCGGCTTCACATACAGCCTTCAAGGAGTAATAAATATTAAAACAAATTCTTTGTGATATGTGTACTGTGCTGTTGTGGCTATAGTCACACTTAAAGATGTGTAACGTGGTGAACCTACTTCCATCTCTTTGCTACTGAGATGATATGCTCAACAGCGATGCCATATTAGCATGGTTATTCATGGCATAGCCACAGTATTTACACTGACAGTTGTGATTTCTCGAGCATGCACACCTGGCAACATTGATAAAAGACATGCCTTTTCACAGTCATCATAACCACTGTCTACATTGACAGAAATTACATGCTAAGGGACTGGAACCCATAACTGCCTCCTTCATGCTCTTGTGATCGGTCTTGTAGCTACATATGCCACAAACTTGACTTTTATTGAAGTTGTCAGGATGCACACATTTTCAAACTGTTTTCCAAACAGGGAAGAGAATGTTCAAGGACTAATGTTTAAAACATTGCAGGCATTGGGGATGCAATCACCCAAGTTTATTTAATTTACAATTATATTTCACAAGTGCAGTACAATGACAATTTTAGGATACATATCGTTATGTCGTTATGTCATCAGTGTTTAAGTTGTTATTCCTTTCTGTCTGTTCCCTCTTCAGTTTAAGATCATTCACACAACAGTCAGCACATCTTTAGTGCAATATAAGCATGACATAGAGCAGGGGGCCATCATGGAGTTG
This sequence comes from Protopterus annectens, assembly GCF_019279795.1. Classification (NCBI taxonomy): domain Eukaryota; kingdom Metazoa; phylum Chordata; order Ceratodontiformes; family Protopteridae; genus Protopterus; species Protopterus annectens. The sequence goes on from NC_056747.1 coordinate 965,010,113, forward strand.
CAGAACACCAACCTACTTTTGTATGAGTGAGCTACTAGTGTATACTTTTGTTCTATTAAAGGCTGTTCTGACAAATTTCAGTTTTGTGTTGCATTTTACAAGTGATTCTTTTGATTGTTATTATAATTTTTGTGTGCTTTGTAGTTATAGATGTTATTTGTCTATTGTCTCTATTTCTGTTGAAAATGTGTGCTTAATGGCATTACAGTCATGCAGGTATTGTTGTTTTGTGGTGTTTGCATGTGGTGGGGATAATGACAATGTCCGGGATTTTATACTTTTTTTTTTAAGTTGGGCCACCTATGTTGCTGTCAGTCTAGAGGAGAAAAATGAACTTATATACCCATACCTGCCACATTCTCATTCATATTATTGTCAGTACTAGCCATGTGAGACCATGGCTGCTAATTGCAGTGTTTTCCATATTAACAGGGATATGAGTGACTGAAGTTTGACTTCAACCAGATCAAGCCACAAGCCTCAGCTTACTGAGGCTGATCTTCTCCATGGTAGGAGCCTAATTACTTTGCAACTCTTCTACAAGTACTTCTGTGACTGTGTCTGGTGGCAGTTTTGTGAATTCTGTTGGTGGCTGGGGGATGAAACTATGATATGGTATGGAGGAGAAGCAGATAAATGTTTTGCATTGCCATCAACAGAGAGAAAGCCATGGCACGGGAGTAGAGGGCTACTGGTGGTGGCTACTAAACCACCACTAACATAAATGGAGGAGTTCCTGATCTTGTTATAGCCAGTACCACCCCCAAAGAGATCCATTGTGCAGTACTGGATGTGGGGGTAGAGATGGATGGGTCTATATTAGAACGTCAACAGGGCAGAAGAGCGAACGCTCTTACATCGACACAGCTTAACCGAAACGACAAAATCTCGAATGGTCAGAACAGCGATTTTTTGTCCAGAGAAAAAAAATCACTGGGCCAACAAAAAAAACAAACAAACCGACAGACAAAATAAAGTGGAGGGCTTTGCCCCCCACAGCCCCCTACGTAAATATACCAACTCCAAGATCATACTGCAGTGGAGAAAATGGCAGTCCCGACAATGGCCTAGTGATTATTTTTCCCTGGGGAAAAAATTGCTGTTCTGGCTGCTTGAGATTTAGTTGTTTCGGTTATGCTGTGTTGACGTAAAGGCGTTCGCTCTTCTGCCCTGTCGATGTTCTAATATAGACCTGAGATGGACAGCCTCCAGAGGATATTCATAATTGCTGTCTCAGATATGTGTTTCTACTGCTTGTATTTATCCCATTTGCAGTTTTTGCTGACATTACTTGTTTACAATACCTATCTCACCTACTCTGGATAGTTACATCTGGCATAGTCTTGCAACAACCACTTGAGCAAGGTTTGAACATGGTTGACTTTATGTTATCTTTCACTATACTTGCCATGATATCTGTTGTATTTGTAGTTATAGTGTTTAGACAAAATTCCACTGGCTATCTTTTGTTTTGATGTCTCGACATATAACATATTGTCCGTAGCTACAGGTAATGGTTCTTGTAGAGAAAAAGGAAGAGACATTGGATTATTCCCAGGAGTTTGGTGTAACAGATGAACCAGTCTGCACAGCAGAGACATTTAAATTGAGCTCATCCTTGGTTAAGTTCAAGTGATTCATTTGCTCATTCTATCACCCCCAGTCTATCAATAATGCCTTTCACAACCTTGTTATCAACGCTATCAGGCAGTCCATTCTGAGAATTCTCTTTGGCCAAGAAAAAAAAAATGTGACTTTTTTAAAATCAGTTAAATCTCAATTAAGTTTCTTCAGTTTAGTAAACTGCAGTCCCTTCTCATAACCTGTTATGTTCTCATATAAATTATCCAGACTGCCTTTAATAACCTCAGCTGAAAACTTTGTTAAAATGTAATTTTTAACAGTTTAACTTCTTTTAACATACTGTTTTCCATTGGTGAAAAAAAACTCTATCAACAACTTCATGTAGTCTCATATTAAGTGCATGCCAATGCTTTAACATATCGGGGAAATATCGCCATATGTTGGCATCTTTAAGATCCTTAAGCCTCTAGGAATAATTTAATGGTGCAAAGCCACCTCCAGATGTAGTCTTTGTCATTGGAGGCATTTACATTTATACAATTCATTTTCAAGTTCCTTAAATTGAGTCATAAACGATACCTGCATGTCTGCATTGACCACCACAGTCAGTGCCTCTGATGTATAAGCAGGCATAGTAAAAAAAAAAGGCTCACATATACACATAAAATCCTTTGTAGGCAGTGTGACGAAGATGCCCTGGCCCAGCAATCAAGGAGCCTCAATCCTCACCACTAACACCAGGGAGGTCGTCTCCTAGAAGAGAGAAAAGGATAACTAATACACACAGTAAAGTACAATTTCCCTTAAGTGCACACAGAGATCACAGTCAGTCTGGGGCTGCTTGCTCCCTTGCTCACCAGGTCCCCAATAAGACTCCCCACTGGCACAGCTATAGAGTCCAGATCTTAGCCTTGCTGGGCAAGCTAAAAACTCTAGTACCCTCTCTGTCCAACCAGTGCTTTGTGTCCCTGCCAGGTAGCTGACACACCACACACACACTTTGAGATAAGTATTTATACAACTTCACAGACACTCCTGGGAAAGGCTGACACAGATTCTCCAGCTGTGCCCCTTTACCCAGACCATACAGTAGTAATCCCTGCCACCACCCAGCTAATAATATCAGCTACTAAAAGGCCCTTAAAAGGGAGTCCAATTATTATTGTGCAATATTATTATCCAATGGTAGTATGTCTAACAGTGAAGGCTTACTTTAGAGTGGCCTATTACAATAACCTCTATAAATATGCAATGTACTTTAGAGCTTATTTCTACACAAACCAGCCACAGGTAAAGGTTTTTAAAATATTTAATAATAAATAATTAAAACACAAGACAAAACTACTACACCACAGAGATATCTAAGAGTTCAGAGATCACACCGAAACTTAAAATAATACAGTAGGACAGGTCTGATTTAAAAAAAAAATACCTAATTAATCTTTACTAGCTTTACTATTCTTACAAGAAATCACAGTGCTAAAACTTACATGTGAGTATAAGGCAGAGTGCTGATAAGTTGGATATCAAGATCAAAATGCTTCCAGTCTCTTGTGAGAAATAGTATTTAAACATTACTAACAACATGTCTCTAAGGCCCTCCCAAATTACATCATTTTTGACACTTAGTTTTTCCCAGTATTCATATTGCATCATCTTAACACTTGGTCTGAGTTCTCAGGCCACAAACTGCATTATTTAGCAATCTAACACCTGCTCAGAAACTTGCAACAATACAAGGCATTTTACATATACACTCTAGCAGAAACCAGAGCAATAAAGCACCTTCCACATGTAAATTAAGGTCATAAACTTTAGCCTTAAACCAATGGTCATGAAACCTTCATCCAGACGCACTGGAGCTGAATTCTAACATGAAAGGGTCACAACATGCTTCACTGGGCCAGTAGAGTGCAGTGTTGTCACATTTTGCAGTTCCACATTTCACAATATTTTTTTACACTCAAGAAAACATGCCTGTATTTTACATTTATTTACAAATGCTAGAATTATATATCAAATTCTATTTGACTAGGCTGGCAGCCTTTGCCCATCTCTCCCCAATCGTCACATCTCTTCCACCCCCGGGGAACTCAAGCAAGTTTTTCAAGTGCACCTTGAGAAACATCGCTTGAGAGTGTCAGGTCTGTGAGGGGAGTAGCTATGGTACTATAATTGGGAACAAACTTTCTATAGTACCCCGTTGTCCCTAAGAATGTCCTCACCTGCTTTTTGGTAACAGGTGCAGGCCATGCCTGAATGGCTTCTACTTTGGCAGGCTCTGGCCTTATCTTGCCACTCCCCACTCTATGTCCTAGGTAGAAGACCTCTACCATACCCACCTGACATTTGTTCGGCTTAATGGTCAACCCTGCCCTCTGTAGTCTGCCCAGCACCTCCCTGACATGCTGAAGGTGCTCTTTCCAGGAATGAGTGTAGATGGCAATATCATCTAGGTAAGCAATAGCAAACCCTCCTGCTCCTGCTAGGATATTATCCACCAGGCTCTGGAAAGTTGCTGGGGCAGTCTTCGTCCCAAAGGGCATATTTGTAAACTCATGCAAGCCAAAAGGAGTCACAAAGGCTGGCTTCTCTCTAGCACTGGGAGTCAAGGGCACAAGAGACTTAGCCCCACCCAGCTGCTCTAGGGCCTCATCTGTCCTAGGCATGGGGTAAGCATCTGCTTCTGTGTGACTATTTAATTTCCTGTAATCCACACAGAACCTGGTGCTGCCATCCTTCTTTGGCACCAGTACCACTGGTGAGGCCCAGGGACTGTTGGACTCTTGAATCACCCCTAGTTCCATCAGCTCCTGTACCTCCTCCCTCAGAGTCTGTTTGTCTCTCTCAGGCACTCTATAAGGGGCCTGCCTAATAGGCCTTTGGGGTCCTGTATCCACCTGGTGCAGCACCAGCTGGGTGCTCCCTGGTTTCCCAGTGAACATGTCCCCAAATTCCTGCAAAACTGCTTGGATTTCTTGAACCTGGGTAGGAGATAGCTGCTGGGACATTGCTACCCCTTCCACCGAGGTGTCAGCCCGAGCCTCACTGAGGAGATCAGTCACAAGATCTCTCTCAGACTCTTCCTGCAATCCACTGCAAATGCTCAGCACAAGGGCCTCCCTATCATGGTAAGGTTTCATCATTTTAACATGGTACAATTTGTGCCCCTGCCATCTGCCTAGAACTTCCACCATGTAGTTAACATCACTTACCTTTCTTACCACCTTGTAGGGTCCCTCCCAAGCTGCTTGCAACTTGTTGTGTCTGACAGGAATGAGAACCATCACCTGCTGCCCTACAGCATACTCTCTAGCTCGAGCATTCCTGTCATACCACACCTTTTTCTGTTGTTGACCTTCTGCCATGTTCTCCTGGGCCAGCCCCATGAGTTCCCTGAGCCTTGTCCTGAGGTTCAGGACGTAGGCCACAACAGACTCCTTGTGAGACTCACACTCACACTCACCTTCCCACTCATCTCGAATTAAATCTAGAGGTCCCCTCACCCTATGCCCATACAGCAACTCAAAGGGTGAAACACATGTGGATTCCTGGGGAACCTCTCTGTAAGCAAACAACAGATGGGGCAAATATTTGTCCCACTCCCTCTTAAACTGATCTGCAAATGCCTGTAGCATGGACTTGATTGTAGAGTTTAACCTCTCAACAAGATCATTAGTCTGGGGATGGTAGGGGGTGGTTTTCATGTGCTTTACCTCACAGGACTTCCACAGACAAGCAGGTCTGACATAAAATTGGTACCTCTGTCAGACAGTATTTCCTTTGGGAAACCCACCCTGCTGAAAATCTCTAGCAAAGCATTTGCCACCTTCTCGGCCTCAATGGAGGACAAAGCCACTGCCTCAGGGTGTTGTCTAGCATAATCTACAATCACTAGGATATAATTTTCCCTGTGGAACTTGGGGAACTCAGAGGACCTACAATATCCATAGCTACCCTCTGAAATGGCTCCTCAATCACAGCCAAAGGCATCAAAGGAGCTCTCACCTTGTCCACTGCCTTGCCTACCTTTTGGCACTGCTCACAGGTCCTGCAATACCCTGTTATATCTCTGGAAATTCCGGGCCAGTAGAAGTTTTGCATAATATGCCTCTTTGTACGTTTTATGCCCATATGACCTGCAAAGGGAATATCATGGGCTATGGCTAGAAGCGCCAGCTGGTAAGCTCTAGGCGCTACCATCTGCTGTACTCTCTCACCTTCTAGCCCTCCCTCAGGGCTAGAAGGTGAGAGAGTACAGCAGATGGTAGCGCCTTCTAGCCCTCCCTCAGGGGTCCACTCTCTGCATAGTAACCCTTTGTCCCAGTATACAGATTCCCCCTTCCCTTGAGAATCAGGTGCCTTCCTAGCTACCTGCCTCAGGCCTTGCAATGTAGGCTCTGAGAGCTGAGCCTGTCTCAACTCCCTCCTTGTAACCCTTCCTAGCTCCCCTTCCACAGGAAGTCTGGCATCCTCTGACAGCGGTGCCGTACTGTTAGCCTGGGTACTACTGCTCACCTCAACCTTTGCAGTTACCCTGTCCAAGGGAACATCAGTACCCACAAGCAGCTGTGGCTCACATTCAGTCTCACTGCTACAGCATAACATACCTCACTACCTGAAGTAACCACCTCAGCAGTCCTGGATGCAAGTATGCAGTCTGTCTGGGCCTTCCCCAGGCTACCAGCCCCACATACTTGTCTCCTAGCCTCACTGCATGTAACTGCATAAGTACATAGTACTGCCTCATCCAAATCCTTCCCTCTCAGGACATCTGCAGGATGGTAGTTCCATACCGCTGTTGTCTCAAGACAACCCACTGTTGGCATTTTGTCTTTCCCATTTACTGGCTCTTTCACCTTTTGTTCCCCACCTTGCCTCTGTGGACATCTTTATGCCACATGGCCCCACTGGTTGCATTCAAAACATTTAACCCTAGCCCCTGGATGTATACCTGGACTAGTGTCTTCCCCTGCTACTGGCAGATTCTGTTTGGGCAGTCTGTGCTGCCCACCATGGGTTCCTTTAGACCCATGAGCAGTACTGGGGTCCCTTTCCTGTACAGGGCTGCCCTGCTTGCTAGGTACAGGTCTCCCTTCTTCCCCATCTCCTCTGAAGTAGCACACTGTCTATCAGCTAACCAGATCCTCATGTCCTCAGGCAAAGTGCTAAGGGCTTGTTCCCTTACCAAAAGGTCTGCCAGCCCTTCAAATGTGGTGACCTGACATCCACTCACCCAGCTATGAAAATAAGTGCTCAATTCAGCAACATATTCACATGCATTTTCATCTGCCTTGCGTCTATGCTCAAAAAACTTTTTCCTATACATTTCAGGTGTTAGCGCAAAACATTCTAATAAATGTTTTTTACAGCACTATAATCAAAACAGTCAGTGTCATGCATTTTTGCTAAAGAGGTTATAGCTTTACCATGGAGTAAGGGGGTCAGGAACCGTACCCAGAGCCCTTGATCAATTTCATACTGTTTACATACCCGCTCAAACATATGAATGAAGCTATCAAAATTATCCCCCCTCTTTAAACTGTGGAGGAAATTTACTGCCCTTTTGTGCTTCTGGGGTCTGGTTACTCCCTTCCCCATTACCTCCATGACTCTGGCGAAGAGTCAGCATTTCCTTCTCATGCCTCCTCTGCCGTTCATTTTCCTCAGCTTGTAGATTCCTCATTTTCTCGGCTGCTTCTAGTTCCATATGCCTGGCCTCCAACTCAAGTCTCTTTAGCACCAGCTGGATTTTTAAGTCCACTTCAGAAAGGTTGAGCTGTCCATTCTCCGAGGATATTGTATTTCCACTGTCAGTCTGATTGTCATCCAGGCTGCTGTTTTCTGATGCAGCTGTAACCAAGGCTGCAATCAGGTCTGCTTTAGTCAGGTTTCCATACACCAGTCCACTAGTCTGGCACATCTCCGCCAGCTGGCTCCTTGTCAGCTTTCCATACTCTTCTGCCGACATGCTGCCTGCTCACTCTGACTAACACTAAGTTAACAAAATAAATAAAACAATTGTGATCTGAACTCTGAGTGTATGCTGTGTGGCTGTTTTAGAGTACAAAACACTTTTAGAGATCACTGTACATAAGCTATAGGAATTCACTCTACCCCACACCACTACAAGCCAATTAGTATGTGAAGTAGATCCCACCACTGCCAAACATTTGTGACGACCGTGCCCTGGCCCAGCAATCAAGGAGCCTCAATCCTCACCACTAACACCAGGAATGTCATCTCCTAGAAGAGAGGAAAGAATAACTAATACACACAGTAAAGTACAATTTCCCTTAAGTGCACACAGAGATCACAGTCAGTCTGGGGCTGGTTGCTCCCTTGCTCACCAGGTCCCCAATAAGACTCCCCACTGGCACAGCTATACAGTCCAGATTTCAGCCTTGCTGGGCAAGCTAAAACCTCCAGTACCCTCTCTGTCCAACCAGTACTTCGTGTCCCTGCCAAGTAGCTGACACACCACACACACACACACACACTTTGAGATAAGTATTTATACAACGTCATAGACACTCCTGGGAAAGGCTGACACAGATTCTCCAGCTGTGCCCCTTTACCCAGACCATACAGTAGTAATCCCTGCCGCCACCCAGCTAATAATATCAGCTACTAAAAGGCCCTTAAAAGGGAGTCCAATTATTACTGTGCAATATTATTATCCAATGGTAGTATGACTAACAGTGAAGGCTTACTTTAGAGTGGCCTATTACAATAACCTCTATAAATATGCAATGTACTCTAGAGCTTATATCTACACAAACCAGCCACAGGTAAAGGTTTTTAAAATATTTAATACTAAATAATTAAAACACAAGACAAAACCACTACACCACAGAGATATCTAAGAGTTCAGAGATCACACAAAAACTTAAAATAATACAGTAGGACAGGTCTGATTTCAAAGAAAAATACCTAATTAATCTTTACTAGCTTTAACTATTCCTACAAGAAATCACAGTGCTAAAACTTACATGTGAGCATAAGGCAGAGTGCTGATAAGTTGGATATCAAGATCAAAATGCTTCCAGTCTCTTGTGAGAAATATTATTTAACCATTACTAACAAACATGTCTCTAAGGCCCTCCCAAATTACATCATTGTTGACACTTAGTTTTTCCCCAACATCTCACCAGGGTTATGGAATAGCCAGTGCAACTACTGAAAGAACCACTTCTCATGTGCAATGGGTCATGCATGTGAGAGTGAACCTTCTGCCATGCCTGACTTGGACATGGCCAGTACACCACAGTGCAGTGTTGGCCCACATGTAGATACTGTGTCCATTCAGAGACACATGCATCCTACCACTGCCCATAGCTCATTCCCACCCACAGTGTGCAAGACCCTTCAACCCAATAAACCACACCTTCCAACACACCATACATTTACACTCTAAAGTAACTGCAGTCATTCATTTTGTCCCACATCAGTGCTCCCACTCACACACTTACCCTTGAAAGACATGCACTCCTTTACCCCCTCCCCCACCTGTGCACATGATTATAACTATTCCCTGCCCTTATAACATTCTAACTTTGACTACTTTTATCTTATGCACAGAGTGGCAGACCTATGCATGTGTTAGCACAGTTACATGTTTTACATGCATCAGTACTACTTGTCGGTATGATTTTATTTATTTTATTTAGTATCAGCTTAGAAATTGCACATTTAAAAGGTACAGTTTCCTTTCCCACTTGTGCAAATTTCCCATTGTTCTATCAACCCCTGACATTGTTTTGGAATTGTTATGTTTGAATGTGAGATAACAGTTGTGTGCATGGCTAATACACATGTGATATGGCTGAGCTACATTTCTATGTTTCTAAATCGTTCCTCTATGCTTTTACTTCATTGACATACAACACAGCTCATTATACAGTCATTAGCACATATCCTGGCTATGCCTTTTTTTCCAGCCTGCCACATGATGTTATACTATTTCTGAATTACACATACCCTATTTGTTTCTGCTCATTGTGCAAATGCTGTAGCAGAGTTTTATGACTCCTGCTGCCACACAGACAGTAAGCAGATTTGAATTATCTCTCTGATGAATGAATGAATTTAAAACTAATTAGACAATTAATTCTGCCACACTATTATGTGTGTGTGTGCATGTGTGTGTGCGTGTGTGTGCGTGTGTGTGTGTGTGTGTGTGTGTGTGTGTGTGTGTGTGTGTGTGACAGCAGAGACTATTACAGCTTTTAAAACTGTGAAAACACTGGATACTGTTAGGTGTTGACTGCTGTCAGTGTTCATGCATGCAACTGATGCATAAGAGTGTCAAACGGTTTAACTTTATTAAACACTTTTCTTGCATCAGGAAAGTGCTTAACAAAGTTGCCTTTTCCCCCAAATTTGGCTTGCAACAGCATTTCTCTATCTAGTATAAATATAGTGTCATATTATTACACTAAGCCAGATTTCATTTTGTTAATTATCTTTTTTTGTTTGGTATGCATTTTAGCCTCAGTGGGATGTATTATTTATTCAGCATTTAATAATTACTGATGATACCTCATTCGGATAAACACCTTATCACAAAGCACTTTTCATGGACCTGACTCTATAGCACAGAGGGATAAAGAGATGACTATGACTGAACACACGAAGTTAGAGTAGTGGATTAGGCACTGAAGAAGACAAATGGGGAGAATGCGAAATGAGTGACATATGGTTTACCATCCTGGGGGGAGAGAGTGGTGTCCCAGTAACCACTTGCTCCCATGCAAGCTGAGCATGAGCTTGGAACTCCCAAGCCAGTGATGGCAGCCTTTGAGGTACAACTGTGGCAGCATACATGGTTCATGGAGGGCATAGGAGGCCACTGCAGTAACAAAGGTCGAAATCTCCCACTAGAGGGAAGGGTTAGAATAATAACTGAAATGCCTCTGGAGCCAACACTCAGGATGATGTGAGCTGTAGACTAGAAGTGGAAAACTGTTATAGATCTGTGTCCAGAAACACTGTGTGGATATCATAGGGACATACCTCTCATCCTCTTAGTGCAAGAAATCTGCACAATGCCCGGAAAAAGGGGGAACAAAGGCCTAAGAATAGGGGCAAGTTTTAAATATTGCTCTTATAAACTTAGAAAGTTGCTAAAGTAATAGGTTTTGTGTTACCATGCATTTTCTGAAGGATTTGAAGTCTGACACTCAAATCTATGTCATTATGTAGTAACTTCAATACTCAGATCATCCCAGTGATTTGCTAGAAAACCACAAATTTTATGAGAAATAGGCCAAAAATAAGAGGCAAAAATCTGGACATTTTGCGAAAATCTGGACAGTTGAGAGTATGCATGGGGACTTGGCAAGGGAAAAGCCAGACTCTCCTGGACATATAAGAAGGGTTTCCCTTCCCCTGCAGCAAATATGTAGAGATGGGAAAAGATGCTAGCGGTGCAAACTACACTAGAGGTTACCTGGATGATGGCCGTTTAGGACATTTGGTCTCATTGGGGAAGCATTGGTTTTCAAGGAGTTTTTGCAAAACTCTGCACTGATGCTGATGTGCAAGGCATTCTGCATTACATATTAAATCATCTTGATGCCAGACTAACACTGGTTTAGTGGCAGACTGCATCAAAACCCTTAAGACAGGTTGAGTACTCAGCCTACATAAATCTGATAAGGTTTAGTCATTATCTTCCTTTTGAAGAGATGAGTTGCAGATGAACTGATCTAACTGATGCATTAACGTATGGATGTATGTGTGGGATTGCTGTTGATCCAGCAGCAAATTAATACCAAGCCATTTACATTGTAAGTACCTGTAGCCATTGAGGGAGGGTATAGGAGGACTCTGCATTAATTAGACAATGACTGGAAACATGTAACAGGACTGACAGTACTGGGGGAATTGATCTGGACTTTTGAACCTGTGTCTGGTTTCTTCTCACACTCAAAGGCATGCTGCTTTGTGATGTGGTGGTCCTAAATTGCCTGTACTTGTGTGTGCTGTATGCATGTGAATATGTGTGTGAGTGTGTGTGTGTGTGTGTGTGTGTGTGTGTGTGTGTGTGTGTGTGTGTGTGTGTGTGTGTATGTGTGTGTGTATGTGTGTGTGTGTGTGTGTGTGTGTGTGTGTGTGTGTGTGTGTGTGTGTGTGTGTGTGTGTGTGTGTGTGTGTGTGTAGGTGCATGGGTGGTCGGGTGTGGGCATGTGTTACTTCCTCCAGTGGGCTGGCATCCCATTCTAAATTGGTTCCCTTCCTTATATGTCCTGCTTGCTCAATATACTCAAGCTCCACCCAGGCCTTGATAGGATAAAGCAAGTATCAGAGAATGAATAAATTATATGAATTGTATCAAATTGTTAGAAATTAGAATTAATGCTATTTATGTACTTACACTAAGCTGGTACCTGTCTAAGAAATATTTTAGTTTTTTTCTATGTAGTATTTCCATAAAAACATGTTACTGCGTCACCTTCCCATATCTGATTTTAATGTATAGTGATCTTCTATTCATGGCATGGCCCCATCTTGTAGTAGTGGAAAGCTATCAGTTAATCTGTGAGTCATTTGTCAGGCAAATTTAGTATGTATAGTTCCCAACGTGGCAGTACTAGTGTATAACCTGGCTTTTTTCATTCTCCTCCTGTGTCATGTATCTATTTTTTCATCTACCAGTAACGCTCTCCCTAATTCTCAGAAATTAACAATATCTTGGGTCCCTAAATCAGTATTATATGATTCATCTGGATGTAGAAGGCCATGTAATGTAAGTGAGTCAGTGAATGAATAAGTGTGTGTGTGTGTGTGTGTGTGTGTGTGTGTGTGTGTGTGTGTGTGTGTGTGTGTGTGTGTGTTTGTGTGCGGTGCATATGTCTGTGGGGGGGGTGGGTCAGAGGAACTAGGTGCATTATGTCACAGTTATATTTTCCACAGTGACTGAACATCTCTCATTCATGACACAGTTTTCTTTTGGCAGGGCTGTAGTCTATCGCATTCTGTTAGTCAGTCATGACAGTTTTCTTTTAGCAGGGCTGTAGCCTATCGCATTCTGTTATTCAGTCATGACAGCTTTCTTTTAGCAGGGCTGTAGCCGATCGCATTCTGTTATTCAATGCCTCCAACCCTCCCTCAGTGTCAGATTCTACATTTGACACTCATTTCTTACATAACATGTCTGTTAAGTAGCCTAAAACTGTAATTAACATTTATTTCCACTGATAACCTTGAGAAATGAAGGACATCTGATATAGCACCATGTTATGATTATTTAAAAAAATATGTGAGAAGTAAAAACAAAATTCATGACTTATTCATCAGCATCACCTCCTTTTTTTCCATTTTCTACATGGAGTCTGGGTGTTGTGTTAACTGTTGCCATCTCTCTTGATTCAATGCCACACATGACTTATTATTACTAATTTAAAGACATACACAAAATGAATATTTGAGAACATAATTTCGGGTCTAGCAGTTTGTGGTAAAAACAAAAAAGTTTTCAAGTACTTTATACATACATGAAGGGGAGATGTGGTTAATTTAAACTGCTCACTGACATTTTTTATCTTTGCATGAGGCTCACTAAATAATAAAATGTTCATATAAAAATTCATGAAAATCACACATGATGGAAATGAAGAATTATTTCAAAGGATAAAATGGTAGCAATTTAATAGAAGTTCAAATTAATTTAAGCAGAGCTTTAAATGAGAGGTGTCCATCCCTCCAATTTTAAGAATTCTAAACAGCCGTAAGCTCAGTTTTCTAATTTGCAGAGATTCCTTGCTGTTTGTTATTTTCTGTTTTGTTTGCCTTGTCATTATCATTTACCTTTCTGCTACTTGTTTCTCTGCTAATGAAGATGGGAATATTTCTGCTTGTCAATACTGGTCTGGTCAGGTGTGTGGCTTCAGTGACCAACTGATGAGATAAGAGACAAGTTACTTCTTCAGAATCCACATCTTCTTCTTTTCGGCTTTTCCCGTTTAGGGGTCGCCACAGCGGAACTCCGGTCCGCTAATGATTGGCAGTAGATTTTTACAGTGCCGAGGTGCCAGCCCGATGCCCAACCTTCAACGAAGGTGCACCCATTCACGCATGTCTTTCGAACGCCACTTGACCACGGGGAGGACATGCAGACTCCACACAGAAGGTGCTCCAGCCGAGAATTGAATGGAAGGACCTCTAGAAAACACATCTACTGGTAGTAAAAAATCTTTCTTAAACTGACTGCATTTCTAACAGATAATTGTTTCACCACCCCCCTTCTCTTTACATGTTTTTCTTCTACCGTGACTTTCCTTCTAGCTACTTTCACAGTTAGTGCGTCAGGGGAATACTGTTTGACATCTACAAAATTCAGAAAAAATGAGACACCAAGGATAGATGCAAGCATATAACTATCAAGAAGATGATTGCCCAGATCAAGGCACTCAACTCTCTGAACCATCTTTGGTCCCTGGGACATCTTCAAGTGGTTACAGACAGTACTACAATCATGTGATACATCAACAAGCAAGGGGGAACCAGGCTGTACCACCTATGCAGATTAGCCATGTTAACTTGGGATATAGCTTTGCATTGCAATGTCACTCTACAGGCATCCTACTTTCCGTCAGAGCAAAGCTGTATGACAGACAAGATAAGGAGGACCGGGACAGACCCTCACAAATGGAAACCAGATCAGGGGGTCTTCCAAGATTTGATCCATCTGTTTGCCTCCTCTCTGAACAATCAACTGACAAGATTCTGTTCCATGTTTCCATACAAGCAGGCCTGGAAGGCAGATGCCTTTTCTTTCCTTTTCCTTGGATAGGAGTATTCCTTCATGCTTTTCCACCCTTTCCACTAATATCCAGGGTATTTTTGAAGATTCAGAAGGAATCCCCCAAGATCATTATGGTGACTCCATTCTAGCCCAGGCAACTATGGTTCTCCTTTCTTTTGGAAATGGCCAGGGGCAATTACTGCAGGCTTCCTCACAGACTGAATCTACTCACACAAGAACAGGGGTGTTTGATACACCCAGACATCAATAATCTTCAACTGATTGCCTGGAAGATAAAGTATTATTTCCTTTTATGCACCAGTTTACTGAAAACGTACAGCATGTACTAACGGAGGCAGGAAAGACTGCTACTAGAAAATCATATACTAACAAAGGGAAAAGGCTTTCTAGTTGGTGCAACAACATAACCAGTATCCATTCAGGGCTAGCTGTTCCCTGGTTTTACAATATTTGAGTGATTTACTATCTTATGGCCTTTCTTATTCTTCTGTCAAGGTTCAGTTATCGGTGATTTCAGCATGTCTCCCCATGAATGCTCCTCTTTCAATGCAGTCTCATGTCAAAATGTTCTTGAATGGGGTTTTTGCAGAAGAACCCTCCATGAAAACCAGTGGCCCCTCCTTGGGATCTTAATTTTGTGTTAGAGAAGATAACACTTGCTCCATTTGAACCAGTTAATCTGGATGACTTGAAGTTCTTAACATAGAAAACAGTTTTACTGATTGTTCTGACCTCTGCAAGAAAGGTATCTGAGTAGGATGCTCTTATGGTGAGTCAGCCCTACCTCATTTTCCATAGGGACAGAGTTTCTCTGAGAACTAATCCTTCTTTTATGCCTTAAGTAGTATCCAAATTTAGTTTAATACAGACTATCAGTCTCCCTGTTTTCTTTCCTGAACCTAAAAATGAGGAAGAAAGGATACTCTATACCTTGGATGTCCAAAAACAACTTGAGTACTATCTTGATAGAACTAAATCTTTCAGATCTTTAGATCAAGTGTTCATTTCTTGTGAAGGGAAGAAGGGACATCCTGTGTCAAAACAGACTATTTCCAAATGGTTGTCTAAATATATTATATTTTGTTATACTCACCAAAACAAAACTATTTCAAGTAAGAACAAGGCCCACTCTACCGGGGCCTTGGCTTCATCTATGGCTTTTTGGAAAGGGTTGGATTCTAGAAGTATTCTAGAAGCTGCAACTTGGTCTTCTGTATGTATTTTTAGAAAACACTATAACCCTGATTCTTTCTCTATGTCCAAATCAAGCTTTGCCAGGACCATTCTCCAGTAGCTCCTAGACTCTTCTCCTTCCACCTCCCAATCTACGCATATAACTAAGGCTGCTGCAGCAGTGATCAATATGCTGAACATTGCACAGTTGTGTAAGATGAACTTACTATAATAGTAGATGTCTGAATGATCACTGTTGCAGAAACCACCGTGAAAAACTTTTCAAAAGCAAACTTCACGTTACTTAAGACCGAGGTGGGAAATTTCAAAGCCGCCATGCTAAAGGATAATGCTGTCCAAGCTGCAAAATCCTTTACTAATGCACTCTACGGGCACCTACAAGAATGCATGGATCATGCTATCCCAAACAAAACCAAGACTCGCTCCTCCAAGAAAAGGAAACCAGTTTGGTGGACCCCTGCCATAAACAAGTTATGCAATAGAAGGAGGAAACTAGTACACAAAAGAGTAAAATCCCAAGAAGGGAAGACATCCCTGTCATGCAGTGTTCCTGAAATCACAGACACTCAAGTTAAAACAGCCCTCTCCAAAGCCAAAAACAGCATCAATGGGACCAGATGGTGTCCCGGGCTGTGTCCTACATGAGCTCAAAGATGAACTAACCCATCACCTAAACACACTGTTTAAACTCAGCCTCTCCACAGGCTACGTGCCCACAGAGTGGCGCACACCAACGGTTATTCCACTCCACAAAGATGGAGCCACAATGGACCCCGGGAACTATCACCCTATAAGCCTGACTAGCTTGGTCTGCAAAGCTATGGAGCGCATCATCATGGATCTTATTATCAGAGACATTGGAAACCTCCAAACACTGAACCCTACCCAGTTCAGCTTTGTTAAGGGCAGATCATGCCTCCTAAACCTGGTGGACTTCTTTGAGACAGTTACCAAGGCTATAGATGAGGGAAAGGTGGTCCACACAGCCTACCTAGACCTTGCAAAGGTCTTCGACACCATTCCCTACTCAGGTATTATAGACAAGCTCACCAGTCTGAACATAAACCCCTACATCACGATATGGGTTGTCAACTGGCTCATGGACAGAACCCACATGGTAAGAGTTGCAGGAGCTAGGTCTGACTCTAAACAGGTTACAAGTGGCATTCCCCAGGGCTCAGTCCTAGGACCCCTCCTGGTCGGCATATACTTCTCAGAGGTACAGGCAAGCACAGGAGGACTATGGCTAACCAAGTTCAAAGACGACTGGAAAATAGGCGCTATAATTGACTCTCTGGCTGACACAGACATCATCTAAAAGGGTCTCACTGAGACAGATACCTGGTGTCAAAACCATGGCGTCAAGCTAAATGCTGAAAAGTGCATAGTCATCCGCTTTGGAAAAAACAAAGTACCCACAAACTACCACATAGGTTGTAGCCCCCTAAATACAGAAGACGTAATAAGGGATCTGGGGACCCAAGTAGATAGTAACCTCTCCTTTGATAATCACATTGCCAAAGTGGTTAGAAAATTCTTCTATGTGGCCCACCTAATCACAAAAGTGTTTGCATCCAGATTGAAAGAGGACATTGGGCCCCTCTATGCATCACTCATCAGACCCTTCATAGAGTACAATGCCCCATTTGGGATGTACCTTACAAGACATCTGCAACAACTGGAAAGACCACAGAAGTACCTCACCAAGAGGATCACTGGCCTCAAGCAGATGCCCTATGCAGCTCGAATGAAGAAACTCCAGCTGTACTTGGTTGCATACTGACTACTCAGAGGTGATCTCTGCCTGACATACAAGGCCATGTTCAACCTTGAATTGATGCACATGCTCCACTTAAAGAAAACCATATCCCCTCAAGCCACATGCTCCAGGGATCTAAACCTCACAACAACAATAAATAGGATGTGCTGGAGGGATAGATTCCTGTCCCAGAGACTTCCCATGCTCTGGAACAAGATTCCAATCTAGATGAGGTAGAGGTCCTCGCTAACCCTCTTCAAGAGAAACCTTGATGAGTGGATTGGAAACAGAAAGTTTACGCTAGGGATCACTTCAATGACTCTGCTGGACAGAGGCACAGGGAACTAATCTAAGGGGGCGACGAAAGCCAACACATTCCGACTAGGCTTATAAATGCCTTTGGGCAGATGGCCTAGTACCCCCTATGAACCTACCCATGAAGTAGCTGCTCCCTCCCTTCATCCCCCTTGTTTTTTGGTGTGTTTTTTATGCCAGAGTGTAGTTGTTCCTAACACCGTCCTTTCAGGGATTAGCCTCCTTCATTCTGATGACAGGTAAACTCTGAAGGGCTTTGTGCCCAAATTTGTCTTTTAGTTAGCTCACCTTGATCTGCTTGATACTTTGGGCATGTGGAAGGTTCCCTGAAGCTTTGGAATCTCACCGACTGTATATCCTTGACAGTTTATAACCTTTATAGCTCAGTGATCATTCGTACATCTACTGTTATGGTAAGTTCAGTTTACACAGCTGTACTTTATTTTACCCAGTTTTACTGCACTGTTACCTCTTGAGCATACAGCCTTAAATTCAGATTCTTTTTCTCATTTTCGAATTCTTGATACCTTCTCCGTAGCAGAAAGTTTATAGCGTTGGCAGAGAACTTTATTGTGTAGCTGTTGGGTTACAGCTGGTTTGTTTAACAAAAACTGGCTGTTTGCACTAAACAAAATCAGGTGAGCTGCAAGTGCTGTCTGGCTGTGGTAAGGCTATTTTGTCCCTGACAGACCCATTCAGTGTCTTCACTGTTTGGGTGAGGGTCACAGTTCTTACTGTGAGTCTTGTTAATGCTTATTAGACCACTTGTGACTCATGAAAAGAGAAACTGAGACCTTATTTACTGGAACATTATCTTTCTATAAAGTGTTTTGACTTAGAAGAACCTTCTAGATATACTTATCTTACTCTTATCCCAGCAATCAAAAATACACTCCTCTTCTTTCATTACTAAACTAAAGAAGAAACTTCACACAACTTACTGTATCCATGTTTTTCTTTTAGTCATAATCCAGTAATTTTTAATAAAATAAACTACAAGATCTGCTGTGATACCAAAATACTGACTATCGTTATTATGGACACTGCAGCTGCTGGGGCTTCTAATGCCCTTAATGTCAAGCCAATCTCCATCTGTATCTGCCTTTTGATAGAGCTGAGAGAGATGCCATGTCACTAGGACAAGGCAGATGTTCTGGAACCCTCCTCTTCTACCTGTTCAGTGCCTGAGTGCCAAGCATTAGCTAGAATACATTTTTTCTCCCCATTTGCTAGTACCCACAAGTCCATCAACAGTATCACAGCTTTTTTCTAAGCGATACTTGCCCCCTTACCCTGCCTGGCTGTCTCAGATTATGAGTCAGCATTTAAACTTGAATCATCTAGGTCATAGTCAGGGCTTCATTCCTCTGCAGCACAGAGGTGGGTCACTTCCTCTGTGTTTTTAAATATTTTCCCCAGTGTGGGTCATCAGGATCCCAGTGACACTGGCCAAGGTATCAGCTGTTGTGCCAATGCAGCCTCCAGCACAATTTTTCAAGTATCAGTCTTACAAGCTCAGGTAATATTGCAGGTGCCAATCCTGTCAACACTATCTCTGGTTATGCTGGCACTATGGCCCTTTTCTCAGGATCATTGCCAGTGCTAGCGGTTCTGGCACCAGCTCTAATACTGCAGTTTTGTTGCTGGCACTGAGGTTTTTGATGCCTGGTTTATACACTGGCTTGTTTTTAATGCCAGGTTTATAGGCTTGTTTGCAGGCACTAACATCAATGTCAGCTGCTCCAGCAGTGACTCCACAGATGTTATCAGCCATGTCTTTTTTCTTCTTCTTTCCCACTCATAGCCGGCCTTAGGCATAGGCTAGCTAGGCGGCCACCTAGGGCACCGCTGTAGTAGGGGCGCTTTTCCAGTATTTATTTGGTGCAGGTAGACCAGGATGGGGGCACTAGGTGGTGTGGTGGGGGGCGCCATGGATCTCTTTTGCCTAGGGCACCAGTTGACCTAAGGCCACTCCTGTTCCCACTACTGGGGCATTCTGTCTAGTTGAGCAATTCCATCAGCAGGACAGAGTTTCCTTTGTGATTCTACAGTTCTCCTCATCCAGGACATCCAAAACAGTCATATATTCTACCAACTGTGGACCCCCAAAAAATCTCAAAAAAACCCTGGCTCTGTGGCATAAATCCACGAAGTCCTAACTATGACCTAAGCAGCTGGAGTTCTATTAATAGAGGAGGTGGGTGAAGAAACATTGGAATGAGCAGCCTGGGCCATTTTGCCCTGCCTGGATGTGAGTGGTGGACAACATCACTGCAGTACCAGTATCTTGCACAAGTAGATACCAGATCTGCAGTGTTATGAGTAGGGATGTGTGCTTGGCTTCACTAAGTCATTGATGGCAGCCTGTGCTGCAGTGCATGTGTGTGAGCATGTATGTGCAGCTGGGGGTTTATATGAGCCCTTTAGTGATGACAGTGCTCACATCAGCTGCCAGAGTGGGGTTAGATTACTAAAAGAACACTGTGCTCTGACTCAAGATGATACAGCTATGTTGGTTGTAATTTTAGGTAGTTCTTAAATGCAGGGTCCACTTCCTACCACCTTCCAACCACTGTAACAGGAACAGGCAAGCATAAAATGAGGGTAATGCTATTCAATGTTAGAAGTCTATATCTCAAAATGCACTCACTCGAGGCACTCCTTAAAATGGAGAACATCGATATCTGTGCAGTGACTGAGACCCTGTTCAAGGCACTAGAGAGCACCCCTGTATTACCAGGCTATAAGTCATACCACACTTTTTGGCCATTTAACCTGGACCAGAACACCAAAGGCAGAGGTGTGTCCATATTCATTAAGGATATCCACACCTCCAGGGTAGGTGCGCAGCATAATGCATCCAAGGTTATCCAAGTGCAACTAACTCTGGGCAAAACTGCAATCCAAATTGTAGCTTGCTACAGATCCCCCACCATGCCCCAGGATTCCCACTCCTCATTTCTTGATATACTGGAAAATATTAGGGTTCAACCAAACACTCTAATAATGGGCGATTTCAACTACCCCACCATTAATTAGGAAAACTACTCATGTATCAACTCCTTCCGCTCAATGCTTTCTGGAATCCATAAATTCCAATGCCCTGGATCAACTTATCCACACACCCCCACCCCCCCACCAGGGTCAACAATATCTTATAACTAGTCATTACCAACATGAGTGACTGGTGTTCCACACCTGAAGTCAACTCCTCGTTGGTCAGATCTGACCATAAACTAATCACCCTAGATATCCGCATCCTGCCCCCACCCACCATTAAGGAACCATGGTAAAAAATTTCTCCAAAGCCAACTTCATGCTTCTTAAGACAGAAGTGGCAAACTTCATGACAACCATGCAGATGGACAATACAGTTACAACTGCTGAATCCTTCACAAATGCACTCTATAAGCACTTACACGAGTGCATGGATTGTGCTATCCCAAACAGAACCAAGACGCTATCCTCCAA
Organism: Protopterus annectens; assembly: GCF_019279795.1. Lineage (NCBI taxonomy): Eukaryota > Metazoa > Chordata > Ceratodontiformes > Protopteridae > Protopterus > Protopterus annectens. Next base: position 965,031,205 of record NC_056747.1, read on the forward strand.
AAAAAGGAAGCCAATCTGGTAGTGCCCTGCCATAAACAAACTCTACAACAGAAGGAAGAAACTGTTGCAAAAGAGAGTAAAATCCCATGAGTGGAGGAGCTTCCTTCTTATTGAAGCTGAGATCCCTTATAAGATCCTACAAAGCTAGCTATGAAAACAAAATTGCCACTGATTTTAAGGGCAACCACAAAGCATTCTATAGCTATGTCACGAATCTCAATGGCAACACCCAGATCTGCTCTGAGTTACAGCACAACGGCATGAAAATTACAGAACCAACTGATATTGCCAACATCCTGGCAGATAGGTTCAGTGCTAACTTTACCCCCCTCTCACCCCCTAAAGGGCCCATATCCATACAGGAAGAATGCAGAGTCCCTGTAATCACATCTATGCAGGTAAAAGCTGCACTCTCTAAAACCAAAAACACAGCATCCATGGGACAGGACAACATCCCAGGCTGCATTTTACATGAACTTCAGAACGAACTGGCTCCCAACCTAAGCACCATGTTCAGTCATAGTCTCATGTCAGGCTTTGTGCCCACTGAATGGCGCACAACAACAGTTATCCCACTCCACAAAGGGGGAGCCACCACTGATCCTGGGAACTACTGCCCTATTAGCCTGATGAGCCTGGTCTGCAAGGCCATGGAACGTATCATCATGGAACTCATAAACAAAGATCATGCCTTCTGAACCTGATCAACGTCTTTGAGGCAGTCACCAAAGCCGTAGACGAGGGTAAGGTGGTTCACACAGCCTATCTTGACCTCGCCAAGGCTTTTGACACCATCCCCCATTCTGGAATTATAGCTAAACTTACTAAGCTAGGTATAAATCCCTACGTCACAAGATGGGTTGTCAACTGGCTCACTGACAGAACCCACACTGTAAAAGTTGCAGACTCCAAATCTGACTCCAAACCAGTGACAAGTGGAGTGCCACAGGGTTCAGTCCTGGGACCTCTCCTGTTTGGTATCTACTTCTCTGAAGTATAGACTAACACAGAAGGCCTCTGGCTAATGTAGTTCACAGATGACTGCAAACTAGGAGCCATAGTTGAGTCCCCAAATGATGTGGACATCTTACAGAAGGGCCTCACTGAGACAGATGCCTGGTGTCAGAGGCATGGCCTCAAGCTCAATGCCAAAAAGTGCATTGTCATCCCCTTTGGTAAAAACTCTGTACCCATGAACTACCACATAAACAGCAGTATACTTAATGCCAAATGTGTGATAAGAGACCTTGGGACCTAAGTGGACAGTAGTCTCTCCTTTGATAATCACATCGCCACAGTAATCAGGAAATCCTTCTATGTGGCACACCTCATCACAAAAGGGTTTTCATCCAGCAAAAAAGTGGTCATTGTTCCCCTCTACTCAGCACTCATTAGACTCATTATAGAGTACAATGCCCCTTTTGGAATGTACCTCACAAGACATCTGCAGCAGCTAGAAAGACCACAGAAGTACCTCACAAAGAGGATTACTGGCCTCAAACAGATGCCCTACACTGACCATCGCAAAAAACTCCAGCTTTACTCTGTAGCATATTGCCTACTCCTAGGAGATCTCTGCATAACATATAAAGCTATGTTAAATCCAGAGCTGTTGGACATGCTACACCTAAAGAAATCCCAATCCCTCCGAGCTACACGCTCTAGGGACCTAAACCTTGTCACCACAATAAACAAGACATGCTAGAGGGATAGATTCCTATCCCAGAGACTTCCTATACTCTGGAACAAGCTACCCATCTATGTCAAGCAAAGTTCCTCATTAGCACTGTTCAAGAAAAATCTTGATGAGTAGATGGGAAATAGGAAATACACCCCAGGGATCACTTCTGTGTCTCTGCTCGACAGGGGCACAGGAAATTAACTTTCTTGGGTGGCGTAAGCCAGGGAACCTTGTTGGCTAGGTTTACATAGGCCCTTGGGCTGATAGCCTCGTACCTACCTACCTATAAACCTATGAACCTATAAATGCAGGTGCCTAGTGGGAGCCTCTCAGTCAGTCAACAGCCATTTTTATGAATGCCGATTGACTGAAGTAAAAATAAAGAACCAACATTGTACAACAATGAAGTCTTCCCTTTTCTCCACTTTTGTGTGACTCTGAACTGTGTGTGTGTGTGTGTGTGTGTGTGTGTGTGTGTGTGTGTATATATATATATATATATATATATATATATATATATATATATACACACACATGGGAGGCACATAGGGATGTTCTCCTTCAAAAAAAAAAAATTAACTCTGAGGTTCATCAAAACTTCTATCGGTAGTTTTTTCTTCAGTGAGTTTTCTTCATTAAAAGTTTGACCAGTCAACATCATTCCATCCTAGCCTGTCGGATAAAGCCAGACCCTCAGGCCACTAGTACAAGAGCACTCCCTTTCTTTGTAATATAACTGATCCAGTGAGGCAGGGAAAGGAAGAAACCTTGATGACCTGGACATATTTGACAGCTGCCTCTCTCTGGATAATGAATGTAATCAAGACACATGGGAGAAGAGGTTGATAGTCATCAAACAGGGAGGCAAATGTACTATAAAAAAAATAAAGAAACACATAAAAAACATGTTTAAGTGCAAGTATACCGAGTCCTCTGTGGACTCTTCTGTGGGAAATCTGAAGAAGGTGGAGGTGACTAACTCTTCAGCCTCACTCTAGGAAGGCCTAATATTCAGACAGCATTTGCAATTTATGCTGGCATAATAACTTCACACCTTACTCACAAGAGTAGACTACAGAAGTCCTACAGGTTCATCCCATAGTCATCCTAGATTCTCACCCCTGATGTACCTTTTTAAAACACCATCAGGGTGGTTCAAGAGAACTTGACGCAGTGGCTGCCATTCCAAAAAAAGACTGCTCCAGCAGCACAGAGTATTCTGTTTATGGTGGAGATTTAGTATCACTTTTACAGTGGCCAAAGTTGTCCATTCTCCAGAAGGGAAGTCCTTTATAATGGTCAGGCTTGGAAAGCATATCTTTGTGCTCACCATAATATTTTTGTTAGGTGCAAAGGTGTGCAGTGTATATTATATAGTTGCAAAGGACTAAGCCATTGAAATACATGAAATGTACCAGATACAAGAGGAGTGAGAGCAACCTCTCAAGGGCCAGCTACTACCCTGAGCATCAGTTCATAGGTTCATAGGTTTATACTATCCTTCAAAAAGAGCCACCTCCTGGACCACATACCATATAACATTGTAGAAAGAGCCACATGTGCTGTAATATCTGGCATCATCATATGACAGGACTAATGGGACCATCTTTTCAACCACTAAGAACAACAAGGTGACATTTCAAACTCTCTATTTTCAGGTCCTCTCCTGTTTGGAAAGGGAATACAGTGGTACTTGGAAAATATGGAAAAGCAGGACAAAACACTTGGCAGCTGTGGTGTCAAGGTTTCACCCTCCACAGTTTTTTTTTTACCTGAATGCAAAGAAGCCAGTGTCATATGTGCCTCTAATGTGGCACACAGAAACAGACCATGAAACAGACTGCTCAAGCTAATTTCCAGCAAAGTTGGGGTCATAAACATAAGGGTCCTCAGTACTCCTTGGGAGGCCATGGTCCATCTACACATAGGCAGCAGAACTTCTAAAGATTACCTGACTGACTCAGTCTGAGACAGGTAAGGTTCCATTTCCCTACAGTTGTCTACATGGAAAAGGCAACCAGGGGCAGGTGTAAGAAGAAAATAGTATCCAGGGCAGGTGTAAGAAGAAAATAGTATGCAGGGACAGGTGTAAGAAGAAAATAGTATCCAGGGCAGGTGTAAGAAGAAAATAGTATGCAGGGACAGGTGTAAGAAGAAAATAGTATCCAGGGCAGGTGTAAGAAGAAAATAGTATGCAGGGACAGGTGTAAGAAGAAAATAGTATCCAGGGCAGGTGTAAGAAGAAAATAGTATGCAGGGGCAGGTGTAAGAAGAAAATAGTATCCAGGGCAGGTGTAAGAAGAAAATACTATGCAGGGACAGGTGTAAGAAGAAAATTGTATCCAGGGCAGGTGTAAGAAGAAAATAGTATGCAGGGACAGGTGTAAGAAGAAAATAGTATCCAGGGACAGGTGTAAGAAGAAAATAGTATCCAGGGACAGGTGTAAGAAGAAAATAGTATCCAGGGACAGGTGTAAGAAGAAAATAGTGTCCAGGGACAGGTGTAAGAAGAAAATAGTGTCCAGGGACAGGTGTAAGAAGAAAATAGTATCCAGGGACAGGTGTAAGAAGAAAATAGTATCCAGGGGCAGGTGTAAGAAGAAAATAGTATGCAGGGACAGGTGTAAGAAGAAAATAGTATGCAGGGACAGGTATAAGAAGAAAATAGTATGCAGGGATAGGTGTAAGAAGAAAATAGTATCCAGGGCAGGTGTAAGAAGAAAATAGTATGCAGGGACAGGTGTAAGAAGAAAATTGTATCCAGGGCAGGTGTAAGAAGAAAATAGTATGCAGGGACAGGTGTAAGAAGAAAATAGTATGCAGGGACAGATGTAAGAAGAAAATAGTATGCAGGGACAGGTGTAAGAAAAAAATAGTATCCAGGGACAGGTGTAAGAAGAAAATAGTATGCAGGGACAGGTGTAAGAAGAAAATAGTATGCAGGGACAGATGTAAGAAGAAAATAGTATGCAGGGACAGGTGTAAGAAGAAAATAGTATGCAGGGACAGGTGTAAGAAGAAAATAGTATCCAGGGACAGGTGTAAGAAGAAAATAGTATGCAGGGACAGGTGTAAGAAGAAAATAGTATGCAGGGACAGGTGTAAGAAGAAAATAGTATACAGGGACAGGTGTAAGAAGAAAATAGTATGCAGGGACAGGTGTAAGAAGAAAATAGTATGCAGGGACAGGTGTAAGAAGAAAATAGTATGCAGGGACAGGTGTAAGAAGAAAATAGTATCCAGGGACAGGTGTAAGAAGAAAATAGTATCCAGGGACAGGTGTAAGAAGAAAATAGTGTCCAGGGACAGGTGCAAGAAGAAAATAGTGTCCAGGGACAGGTGTAAGAAGAAAATAGTGTCCAGGGACAGGTGTAAGATGAAAATAGTATCCAGGGGCAGGTGTAAGAAGAAAATAGTGTCCAGGGACAGGTGTAAGAAGAAAATAGTGTCCAGGGACAGGTGTAAGAAGAAAATAGTATCCAGGGACAGGTGTAAGAAAAAACTAGTATGCAGGGACAGGTGTAAGAAGAAAATAGTATGCAGGGACAGGTTTAAGAAGAAAATAGTATCCAGGGACAGGTGTAAGAAGAAAATAGTATGCAGGGACAGGTGTAAGAAGAAAATAGTATCCAGGGACAGGTGTAAGAAGAAAATAGTATGCAGGAACAGGTGTAAGAAGAAAATAGTATGCAGGGACAGGTGTAAGAAGAAAATAGTATGCAGGGACAGGTGTACGAAGAAAATAGTATCCAGGGACAGGTGTAAGAAGAAAATAGTACCAGGGACAGGTGTAAGAAGAAAATAGTATGCAGGGACAGGTGTAAGAAGAAAATAGTGTCCAGGGACAGGTGCAAGAAGAAAATAGTGTCCAGGGACAGGTGTAAGAAGAAAATAGTGTCCAGGGACAGGTGTAAGATGAAAATAGTATCCAGGGGCAGGTGTAAGAAGAAAATAGTGTCCAGGGACAGGTGTAAGAAGAAAATAGTGTCCAGGGACAGGTGTAAGAAGAAAATAGTATCCAGGGACAGGTGTAAGAAAAAACTAGTATGCAGGGACAGGTGTAAGAAGAAAATAGTATGCAGGGACAGGTTTAAGAAGAAAATAGTATCCAGGGACAGGTGTAAGAAGAAAATAGTATGCAGGGACAGGTGTAAGAAGAAAATAGTATCCAGGGACAGGTGTAAGAAGAAAATAGTATGCAGGAACAGGTGTAAGAAGAAAATAGTATGCAGGGACAGGTGTAAGAAGAAAATAGTATGCAGGGACAGGTGTAAGAAGAAAATAGTATCCAGGGACAGGTGTAAGAAGAAAATAGTACCAGGGACAGGTGTAAGAAGAAAATAGTATGCAGGGATAGGTGTAAGAAGAAAATAGTATGCAGGGACAGGTGTAAGAAGAAAATAGTATCCAGGGACAGGTGTAAGAAGAAAATAGTATGCGGGGACAGGTGTAAGAAGAAAATAGTATGCAGGGACAGGTGTAAGAAGAAAATAGTATGCAGTGGCAGGTGTAAGAAGAAAATAGTATCCAGGGACAGGTGTAAGAAGAAAATAGTATCCAGGGACAGGTGAAAGAAGAAAATAGTATGCAGGGACAGGTGTAAGAAGAAAATAGTATGCAGGGACAGGTGTAAGAAGAAAATAGTATCCAGGGACAGGTGTAAGAAGAAAATAGTATGCAGGGACAGGTGTAAGAAGAAAATAGTATCCATGTCAGGTGTAAGAAGAAAATAGTATGCAGGGACAGGTGTAAGAAGAAAATAGTATGCAGGGACAGGTGTAAGAAGAAAATAGTATCCAGGGACAGGTGTAAGAAGAAAATAGTATCCAGGGACAGGTGTAAGAAGAAAATAATATCGAGGGACAGGTGCAAGAAGAAAATAGTGTCCAGGGACAGGTGTAAGAAGAAAATAGTGTCCAGGGACAGGTGTAAGACGAAAATAGTATCCAGGAGCAGGTGTAAGAAGAAAATAGTGTCCAGAGACAGGTGTAAGAAGAAAATAGTGTCTAGGGACAGGTGTAAGAAGAAAATAGTGTCCAGGGACAGGTGTAAGAAGAAAATAGTATCCAGGGGCAGGTGTAAGAAGAAAATAGTATCCAGGAACAGGTGTAAGAAGAAAATAATATCCAGGGACAGGTGTAAGAAGAAAATAGTATGCAGGGACAGGTGCAAGAAGAAAATAGTATGCAGGGACAGGTGTAAGAAGAAAATAGTATGCAGGGACAGGTGTAAGAAGAAAATAGTATGCAGGGACAGGTGTTAGAAGAAAATAGTATCCAGGGACAGGTGTAAGAAGAAAATAGTATGCAGGGACAGGTGTAAGAAGAAAATAGTATGCAGGGACAGGTGTAAGAAGAAAATAGTATGCAGGGACAGGTGTAAGAAGAAAATAGTATCCAGGGACAGGTGTAAGAAGAAAATAGTATCCAGGGACAGGTGTACGAAGAAAATAGTATGCAGAGACAGGTGTAAGAAGAAAATAGTATGCAGGGACAGGTGTAAGAAGAAAATAGTATCCAGGGACAGGTGTAAGAAGAAAATAGTATGCAGGGACAGGTGTAAGAAGAAAATAGTATGCAGGGACAGGTGTAAGAAGAAAATAGTATGCAGGGACAGGTGTAAGAAGAAAATAGTATGCAGGGACAGGTGTAAGAAGAAAATAGTATGCAGGGGCAGGTGTAAGAAGAAAATAGTATCCAGGGACAGGTGTAAGAAGAAAATAGTATCCAGGGACAGGTGTAAGAAGAAAATACTATGCAGGGACAGGTGTAAGAAGAAAATAGTATCCAGAGGGTGTTCAGGTACTTTTATTCCTTTCCAAACTCCCCTTTACCCTTGCTAGACTTTCGCCTTATCAGATCTAATCACCAAGGAAAAAGTGTTAAACCATAGCTTTCTATCCCTTCGCTCAAAAGTCTGAGTCAAAGCCAAAAAAATAATGGAAGACAAAGGTCCAAAGTCAGGCACAGATTTTATGTATTACTGTTATAAACCCAGGAAGTTGACAGAATAACAGATTTTTGAGAACTCAGGCCAGTACTGGTTTACAGTGGCTTAAATTATTATGCTCTAAAATAAACCTTTTGCATGTTCATGGAAGAGTCACTCCTTCCATGATTGTTAGAAGGAGACTGGATGTGCTGCTTGAACCTCGAAGATTCCTACCTCCATATCAAAATTACTAAAGAGCTCAGGAGGTATTTATGTCTCCAGGTTAGAAATAGTCACTATCAGTACTAGGATCTACCCTTTGGTCACAGCTCTGCCCCCACATTTTTCACCAAGTGTATGCATGTAGTAGCAGCTCACCAGAGAACAAATGCAGGGCCAATATTTTTCACTTACCTTGGTGACCGGATCCCTTGCTGATCCATGTGTCAAGGAACTGGTACAACCCAAGCAGTTGCTGCTCCTGGTTTTTCATTCCCGGTGACAGCAGTCAATTTTGCAAGTCACACCTGGTAGTTACTCAAATCATACTATTCATGAGACTACTGCAATGAACAGTCTGGAATGAGTTCTCTTGGAATTTTGTTTCTATGTCTCCTCCAATCAAAACACCCCATAAACCTATACTTCCAGGTACCACTTTCAATGTTGTTTGAATGCCACCCATTTAATGGCAGGGAATCCATTTTTGCAGACACCTCAGGTATTGTTCACCACACAAGCATTTGCTCTAGGGTGGGCAAAGTTCAGGGTGGCTGGTCATCTTAGGAATCATATTCCTATATAAATATTTTGGAGATGACAATGGCTCCTTTTATTCAGGTGAGCTTTTAGTACACAGTTCCTCATGGAGTCATTGTAGTCCATTCCGATAGCATATAGTTATCTGGTAAATCACATTCAATCAGGGCATATTCTTAAGTATTTTGTCAGGAGTCTGTGAGGCTCTGCAGTGAGCCACGCATTCTCATTACTGGAGCTAGTATCTGCAGTATCACAGACACACTCAGGACACTGCACCACAGGTACCATTATGATTCTGTCATAGTCCGTGGGGGTGTAAATGTCCTGAGATGCACGTCACTGGACTATATGAAAAGAGACATTATGGATCTCTCTGAATGTGCATTACATGCAGTAATGTGCCTTGCATTGAGCAGCATTCTACCTTCACCAAGGATGATGCTATAGTATAAATAGAAACTGACAGATCTCAATAACTGGCTTAGGTTTTGGTGTCAGTGCAGGGGGATCCAGTATTTAATGGCACGGGAGGGCATGATTAACAGATCATGTTGCTTTGCTAAGGATTGTCTGCATCTGTTCCCCCTGGGCTTTTGAATATTTGCTAAAACTTTATTCTTCCCCTTTGAGCCTTTTTCAGGCAATGTCAAAATGTCAAACTAACAACATAGCAAAAAAAAAAAAAAAAAACTCAAGGAAACCTTAAGGTATTACTGCTCAGTGCTAGTAGTGTAAGCAAGAAGCTCCACACCCTTTAGGCTGTACTCATTCTGGAGAATGTGGACATAGGTTCATAGGTTCATAGGTTCATAGGTAGGTAGGTACTAGGCTATCGGCCCTGGGGCCTATACAAGCCCATCCAAAAAGGTACCCTGGCTTTTGCCACCCAAGAAAATGATTTTCCTCTGCCACTATCAAGCAGAGCCACAGACGTGATCCCCGGGGTGAATTTCCTATTTCACATCCAATCATCAAGATTTTTCTTGAAGAGTGCTAATGGTGAGCTTTGTTTGATATAAATAGGTAGTTTATTCCAGAGTATGGGAAGTCTCTGGGACAGGAATCTATCCCTCCGGCATGTTCTGTTTAATGTGGTGACAAGGTTTAGGTCCCTAGAGCGTGTAGCTTGGAGGGATTGGGATTTCTTTAAGTGGAGCATGTCCAACAGCTCTGGGTTTGACATAGCTTTGTATGTTAGGCAGAGATCCCCTCTGAGTAGGCGATATGTGACTGAGTAAAGCTGGAATTTTTTGAGACGGTCTGCGTAGGGCATCTGTTTGAGGCTGGTAATCTTCTTTGTGAGGTATTTCTGCTGCCTTTCCAGTTGTTGTAGGTGTCTTGTTAGGTACATACCAAAAGGGGTCTGTGGGGGAGTGGGGGTGAAGTTAGAGCTAAATTTATCAGCCAGTAGATTTACTATTTCTCCCTGGTCAGTAAAGGTTGTGCCATATCATACCAGTTCTGTACACTGCTGAGTATTGCATTTAAGGTTCCTGACATAGCTGAAGAAGGCCTTGTGATTATCCATAGTCTGGGAGGCTATACTGACCTCATAATTGGCCTTGCTGGACTTCATTAGAACTCTTGGTTTCTGGTTTGGTTGACTCAAAGAGCTCTTCTAGGAAAAAAGCACATCTGTGCTCTTACTGAGACTAGGCTTAAGGCCACAGAAAGCACTTCAGCAGTGCAAGGCTACAGTGTCTTCCACACATTTAGGTCAACATCAGCAGGGATGGGACAAAAGGTGGGGGTTCCTCAATCTATGTTAGCAGCAAATACAACTCCAGGTTGCTTAAACAGGATGAGGCCCTGAAGTTTATCCACATCCAGGTCTCCATAGACAAGGTTCCTTAACATGTCCTGGTCATCCTAACTAACCCATGAAGCTCAAAACTCTTAACTAGACCTACTGGAGGTGTTCACCATCCCTCCAAGTACCCTAGTAATGGGAAACTTTAACTACCTCTCTATAGAAATGTACACAGCCTGTAACTCACAGACACAATGTTTCCTGATTTTATTAACATGAAAACCCAGAACAACACAGTGGTACTCCAACCAGAGTATCAGACATACCGGACCTATTACTCACCAGGATGGAAAAGCATTGCACCATCCCTTGTGTCACATCCTCATTAGTGAGGTCAGCACACAAAGCTGTTTCTTTTGAAATAAATATCAGCCTGGAATACCCAATTAAACCTGTAACAGTTAGGAATTATTCTAAAGCAAACTACACCTTAGTAAACCCCAAGAATACATCTACCTATGCAGAATTATTAACAGAAACCCTGTACAAACATGTGAATGGCTGCACTGAGTCTGCTGTACCTACCAAAAGTAAGCCCAAATCTAACAACAAAAACAAACACTAGTAGTGGAATCCTTACCTTAACAAGGTATATAACTAAATAAAAAAAGTGATGGCCAAAATCAGAAAGAGCAAATCTGAAAGAGACAAGAGCTCTTTGATTCAACCAAACAAGAAACTAAGAGGTCTAATGAAGTCCAGCAAGGCCAATTATGAGGTCATTATAGCCTCCCAGACTATGGACAATCACAAAGCCTTCTTCAGCTATGTCAGGAACCTTAAATACAATACTCAGCAGTGTACAGAACTGGTATGAAATGGCACAACCTTTACTGACCAGGGTGAAATAGTAAATCTACTGGCTGATAAATTTAGCTCTAACTTCACCCCCACTCCCCCACTACTTCCTATATAATTCCTTCTAGTATATCCCACCAGTAGCAACAGTGAGCAGGTCTTTGGTGGCATTTCCTAAGGCCAAAAACACTGCTTCACTGGGCCCAGACAATATCCTTGGTTGCCTCCTAAATAGCCTAAGACATGACCTAATAGGACCACTTGAGGTGCTCCTCATCTGTATCCTCAAAAAAGTTATGTGCCAGGTGAATGAACAGCTGCATTGGTTATCCCTCTTCATAAGTGTGGACCATTAACTGACTGTGTGAACTACAGATCCATCGGTCTGGCAAGTCTAATATGCAAAGCCATGGAAAGAATTATCATGGAAATGATCAACAAGGGCATTGCAATCTACAGATGCCAGACCCATCTCAGTTTGTCTTTGTTAAAAGTAGGCCTTCCCTACTCAACCTGGTTGACTTCTTCGAAAGGGACACAGAGGCTATGGATGAGGAGGAAATGTTGCATACCACCTACCTTGACCTGGCCAAGCTGTTAAATACAATACCCCATTTGGATATTATTGACAAACTCTCAGAACTAGGGATAAATCCCAACATAAATTGCTAGATTGTAGTCTGGCTGACAGATAGGACACAAGAAGTCAGGATTAGTGAGGCTACCTCCACCAGGAGACTGCTCAGCCTGCTCCTGTTTTGTATCTACTTCTCGGAAGTCAAGGTTAATGTCAAAGTCCTCTGGCTCACCATATTTGCAGATGACTGTAAACTGGGAGCAATCATAGATTCTTCCCATGGCAGCAGCAACCTACAAGAGAGTATAACACAAACAAATAACGTTTGTCAAATACATGGATTAAAACTCATCAAGAAGAAATTCATTATAGTGTCCTTTGGGAAATTCTCCATCCAAGCTAAATACTCTGTCAATAAAATCCCCTTAAGAGTTGACCCAATGGTTAGGGATCTAGGAACATATGTAGACAGTAATCTGTCCATCATCAACATTTAGTTAAGATAGTAAGGATATGGCATCCAGTTCCAAAGAAGTTAAAGTGCCACTTCATTGAGTACCATGTACCCTTTGGCACATACCTAACCAGGCACTTGCAACAGCTGGAATACCCTAAAAGGTTTCACCTCTGGAGAGTCCAGGGTGTGAAAACCCTGTTCTTCACAGATCGTCTTAAGGTCCTATCTCTGTACCCACCCTCCTGCAGGTTACTGAGAGGCAATCCATGCCTAGCATATAGGCATCCTTAGATCCAGCTCTGATGGATCTGTTCAACATCTACAAAACAAAGAGTGCCAGAAGCACTAGACTGAAGGACATGAAGTTTGCCTGTGACATAAAAAGTGCATGCTGGGGAGACTGATACATGTCGCAAAGGATCCCTGCATGTGGAATAAGCTCCCCATCCACATGATGAGGATTTCATCTCTGACACTATCAAGCCAAAATTTGATCATTGGATGGCAGATCAAAAATTCACCCCCTGGTCTGGCCCCCATGTCCCTGATGGACAGAGGTCAATGGTAAGTAAATTAATTCCCAACTAATATACCCATGACATTACTCTAAGCCAGTTCCTTGCTAACATACCACCATATAGGCGTGTAAGGTACACGGAGACAAAACTGGGTTGGGTTGCATGGCAAGGCTTATGAAGATCCTGGTGGCTATTAACCTAGTATAGACCAATGAATTTATGAACTTCTTCACTTTCAACAGCATTTCTGGTGAGGCCAGTTCTCTGTCAGACAAGCACAGTCACTGTCCACACATAACTTGTGATTGGTCTTTGGCATCTCAGTAGTCAAAAAGATTTTCTGTTTATGGGGCAGATTAGTGTGTGATTTTTCCACACCTCCAGTGTACAATGCCCCAAGTACTTTTCTTTGATCCTCACCTGCACAGGATCAGTTCAAGGATGATCTAGTTCACAGATGGCATCATGATGTCCAGTACACATTCCTTCATTTTCTCTGATTATGGGATTTATTCTAAAAGCCTGATATCTCAGTGTCATTGTTGGTTCCATATTTCTTTTTTGTCACTGTAACATACAGCTCCCCATTCCATTCCATAGAAACAATTGTGACTGCAGCCTTTCAAGATGGTGCTTTCTCCACTTTGGGCAACCTACACAGATCTGTACTTTCTAAGACTGGCAGCATGACTTCTCTAAGTCTACTAACAGCCATCAATGTTGTTTTTTTCTTTTTTCAGACACACTAATCATTATTGCTTGCTCTTCTCAAAGATGTTCCAGTTTGACATGCAACACTATGAATCGTACTACTGCAAATACTTGCAACTGCATTTATCTTTGCAGCTCAGTTCCTACTGCTGTATATGAGCCATGAACATCTCATACATGTGCATGCAAACTCTTCTTACCACTGATTTCTGGCGTGAAGTAGATGCATGTGTGGCTATCCTGGGAATGCACATTCTTTGCAGCACCCAGTCGGCATTAGTACAGGGTGTAACATGCCAGATAGAGTGATGTCACACCTCAATGGGTGGGGCTCACACCCTAATATGTTCAGGTTTATGCTTTTCGTCATTCTTACTTGAACCTGTAATGGAGAGGATGTCCTTTTTGAAAGCTCAGGGTTGAGACCCAGCTGCCATCCTCAACACAGGAGACAAATACAGGTACAAATATGATAACTTACACAGGCAGAGGCGTAACCAGTTAGCCCTGTGGGTAGAGGTTCTGGAGAGGAAGCCAGAGTTCTACAGAAAGTACTAAATTTCCATTTCTATTGCAGTAGAAAATATTATGTATATTGTCTAGGCTTATTAGAAATTTCTGATGAGATTACATAGAAACATTTAATTATATTAAGTATATCATACTAAATATGTCAGGAGAATGACTACTACAAACATTTGCAATCATTTGTATATCCCATAAATTGAGTAACAAATTGCTGATTTCAATGTCATTTTAGCACAAATGCACAATAAAATAATATACTGGGATAATACCTACAATTTAACAATAACCATTTACATTTTCTGTTACCTACTTCTGTTGTTCCTGCTGCTATATTACCATCTTAATACCTCATGTTAAAGGACCAAAAATAATTTCAGACAACACAGCTCAGTAGAGAGGAATAGTCTTGTTTATTGCACAGAACATATGTACAAGTGAGAGAAGGTGATTCAGATTCTGTCTCCCAGAGCATAAAAAGCTTTATTGTTTTATATTATTTTTGACTCAAAATAACTATATCATTACTATTGGTTTGCAGCCACTGGCTAATTAGAAATGAACACTTTTGCATTATTTTTGCTAGCTAAGACTCTTCTGACTCTCTATTGCTTTCCATAGTAGACACAAGTTCCAAATTCCATAATATAACTTTCTGCACTAACCATGGTGACACTTTTTTGTTGGCAGGAAATTAATAATCAATAGCAGACTAAAACTATCAGGAATCTATTTTGAAATGAAACAAACTTCAGTATTAACAACTGTTCTTCTCAAACACTTCTCCCTTCACACCCCTGGTTAACATGATTATATATTCAGTCAGAAATGTATTTACTAAACTTCTAAGTTATGTATCACACTTACAAGGGCCATTACAGCTAAGACAGGTAGTTGGGGATTTCAAGAACTTTTCTTATCTTCTGCAAATGATACATCCAGAGGCTCCACATACCTTAGGATGGAGGGAGGGAAGAGGGAATTATTGATATATGTATTGTATATAAGGTTTGCTGAAATAAAAGCTGCATTGTTTATGCCTATGATCATTTTTGCAGGGGGCCCTACTGATGAAAATATCAATGAAATAATATGTAAACGTTAGCAACATAAAAGGCATATATTATAAAACAAACATTAATGGAAATAAGTCACTTCAGATTATCAATAACACTAGAAGCAGCAACGTCTACAAGATTCTGTCTATCCTGAAATTGACTGTCTGCAAAGTAACCATAGGAGCAAAGTTGTTCGGGAATAAGCAAATACCTCAGTCACCCTCCCATTTCCAAAGGCATTTGTGCATCTGAATGTACCCAGTGCAGACGTTCAGAACTGCCGTTCCTTTCTTTTTCTAAAGGCAAGCATAACACCGTTTTACAGGATAGATACCTTAATGACTAGGATGACAATAAATGTAACTATTTTCAAATATCCTAATTTCTATGCTTTAGCAGCTTGCTTACATTTACAGGGCTACAAGTTTTACTTGTTAACACATGGAATATGGAATCTAAAGGGCGGAGGGTTTAAAAAACAAAAAAGTTAAAGCTATGTACTAAGTCTACCAAGGCATATGTAGGATAAGACTATAACAGTTACAGTTCAAAGTGTTAACATTCACAGCTGTTTGAAGTACGCTGCGCAGACAATAATCATTTCTATTAATTCTTTCATATGTTGTCTTATTTCACAGTCCCCGATGAGATGTTGGTGAACAATAGCCTATAATTGACAAGACAGGTCAGGCTGCTTTCTGAACCTTGTAAGTATGGTTTACCATCAACAAGAACTAAAGAGCAAAATTAGTTATTCAGACATAAATAGAAATCCGTATATCCTTAAGGTTTCATAGCTACAGCAAGTAAACGTGGTCAGAAATACAGATTACTTCAGTAATGACAATTATATTAGTACATACTACAAATGTATGAAATTTGGCACCATCAAGGTGTCACTGAGTATACCAAAAGTGTATGTAATAGTATCTTGTATACATTCATAAATGCATAGATTTATTCAGCCATAATTAAGGAAATGCAATTTTTAAGATATCAAAATATGCAGTGTCAGAAATCTGGGAACACTCTATGAACACCATATCTAACTGAACTTGCAGTCACCAGTATTTACGGGTATGATAATTAATTGCTATCATATATTTCATTACTGCCACTTCAAGAGTCCTGAATAAAAATATCATTGCCTTTATTTTCCCTATGCAGTAAAGGGATTTTTTATTAAATGCTTATAAATCCTTTGTGTTGACTCTCTCTTTTGTTTCCTCCTGCAGATTCAAGTGAACCTGGGGATCTTGACGACGATCAACCCCATTGTAGAAACAATACCACCATCCCTACCCATCTGGGGCTGTTTTATACATGGGAGTGATGACTCCAACCCATGGGCACCCCGAGGCATGGCAGCCTGGCAAGCCAATACCCTGAGCTTCAGGACATGGTGCAGCTGTGGTTCATAAGCAGTAGACAGGTGTGGAGCGCATATGAATGCCTTCTTCAGTGGGTGCAAGACTTACTATCAGGTTGACTCCAACCAGTAAGGCACTAGAAGCCTCAACCTCATCACCATTAGTGTTCCTGTCTTGGAGCACCAGGGCAGGGATATCTATGAGGCTAACTATCCCAGCACTATTCCTTTTGTATCTGTCCAAAATCTGTACATCCACCTCCCCTTCCAGTTGCCAGCCCAACATAGTATTCTTGTCTGTCTTATATATTCATGTTAATACCTTTATCCCTTTCCTAATCCTATTTTCTACACACTATATATATATATATATATATATATATATAGGGTCTATGTTGAATGATCGATCATTACAAAACTTCTAACTCGTATGGTCAGGACCATATGATCGAAGTTTTGTAATATTGAAAATTCAAAAAAGAAAAACAACTTAAAGCACATATATGCAAGGGGGCAAGCCCCCCCTTCACCCCAAACACCCCTGCTACTAAAATATACCAACTCCAAGATCGTATCACTGCGAGGAAAAGGGAATATTCCCATTCCACACTGTATGGAGATATCTGTTTAAATGTTCGAAGTTTTAGAACTTCATTCATATGGTTTCGGCCATATAAAATTTGAAGTTCTGAACTTTGATCATTTAACTAGGACCCATATATATATATATATATATATATATATATATATATATATATATATATATATATATATATGAATGTGATCTTGTATACTATGTATTTTGTGTTGTACGTGGAGCTTTTCTCCCTGGGCCTCCACTGAAAATGGGCTTCTCTCCCAGTTGGACAGTCCCAGTAAACAAATGTTAAATATATACATATATATATATATATATATATATATATATATATATATATATATATGGATATATTGACTACATCAATTACTATAAAGGTAAACATACAGCCTGGGCGATCTAAAGAATGCTTTTAAAGGGTGCTTCTTAAATCTGCTAATGTACTGTCATGCAATAAAATATGCCAATATTTATTACTCACCCAAGTAATTAAAACGAATTGGCACCAAAAGTATTAGTTAACCCAATTGACCCCTGTCAGGCCTTTCTGTTGTCTTTATATCTTAACAAAGAATAACATGCAGATCAGCTTCTAATTTAGCTCCATTTAGATCCTGAACCTTATAGCCCCTATGTCTGACCCTACATATCAAATTCTTGCCATATTTATATTTGGAAAAATGGGGATCTATGCCCAGCTAAAATGTTACTTCCTCTCATATCTCTTCCAGCACAACTGTCTTAATACCTTACTTTTTGTTTTTCTTGTCTACTCTCCCACCTTTTTCCAATACCTTACTTTTTGTTTTTCTTGTCTACTCTCTCACCTTTTTCCAACTACCCTATTGCCCCTTTGCTAACTCATAAAAGCCAGAAAAGAGTTGCCCTTATATGGACATCTTTAAGTGAAATAAAACCTTGTAAAAATTTTTTGACAAGTTGCTCACAAGGGGTGATGAGCTATAATCATCGTTAGGTTCTCATGGAAAATTCTTGTGAGACTAGCACATCTCTTTGTTCACCCCTGGTTACTGAAAGTGCATTAAAACATTCAGTTTATGGTCCTGTTTCACAGTATTTACATTAGACAAGTTTACACAGATTCAGATATGGCAGACTGTAGTGAACGATCCACTCCAGGACTGAGAACTTCATTTATTTAAACATAGGTGTAGCTGCAGTATTCACACATTTACCCTATGTATTTGTGTAGCATGGAACTTGGATTACCAGACATTTAACAACATACAGCTGAAGAACTCAGAAACAGTAAACTGGAAATGCAAACAAAAACTGTTAAAAATGATGTTTTGATTCAGGCTGAAGAACGCTTAAATTAGATCTCTAGGGTTCATCAGAGGTGGGAAGGGGAAGGACAGGGTGTTTCTTCAAAGCCTGCAATCATAACTCTGCTGCATATTTAGAAATATACAGTTTGTACAGTTTTTGGGGTTTAAAGGTCTCGTCAGTGTTACATTTACACTCAGACCTATTATAGTGAAGTTTCCAATCATTAATCTGTACGAAATAACCTAGTTTATGCTTGTGCAGGTTCATGGAGATACCAGAGCTTATTTTAGCCATAGGGTATAAGGTCTTGTAATCCATTCTGGGCAGGTTGCTGTCTATCATACAAAACACACACACTCACAAGCCCACGCATATGCACATGCACACGCACGCACACACACAAAGCACACGGACACACGCATATGCACGCGCGCGCACAGACACACACACATGTACATGCACACAGACACATGCATTTGCACATGTATACACACACGCAGACGCACGCGTGCACAGACACACACACGCACAAGCACACAGACACACGCATATGCACACACACACACATACACACACATACACACACACACACATATGCTCTCTCAATCATTTACTCAAACACTTGCTCATTCACTCTCACACTACAGACACACCACACCTATGGGGAATTTACATGGCTTTGTTTAAACATGTATGTGTTTTTATTTTTATGACTACATTTAGCTATTTTATAAAAATGTATTGTCATTACATCCATGACTTGTTTATAATATTAGCAGATAACAGTTTTTCATGTTAAATGCTACTACTTTATTTAAAGAAATATGTTATAAAGGCATTTGTTTTCAGTGATGTGTTGGTGGAAAAATAAAGCAGTGGATTGCAACTCAAGCATCACATTTTATGAAACACTTCTGAAATATGTAGGTTTCTACTACATCTTGCCATTAACAGTCTTGGTGACATTCAAAATGGTTGAAGGAAACTCACTGCAGGAGAAACCCACTGAAACACTAACAAACTGCAATGAACAGACTGAGAGCCATGCTAGTCCACCTATGAAGTCCCACCTTACTCACCTAACTAGCTGATGGGAAACTGGGTATATACTCTTGCATACCTCTCAACTGTCACTGATTCTGAAGAATGATTCTGATTTTGCCTCATATTTTCACCCTGACCCTCACAAACTTTCAGATTTTTGGTAAACCACTGAGGATTATATTGAGTCTACAGTGCCAGACACGAGAGGTTCATGCTTCTAATTGCTTTGAAAATGCATATTGATGCAAAAAGCTATTTTAAGTGAATTAAAGTGATCTATATAAAATGTCCCCCATGTTACATATAAAGTTCACATGATTTCTGATGTTACAGCATTCCATATGTCCCTACTTGTGAGTGTAAGTCACTTTATATAGGGGGGAAATAACCACCTTTTAACAAGTGTCTTCTATTTCTAAACTGCGAAACTTAAAAATATCAAGGTCCATAATGCCAAACACAAAACAGAAGGAGAAAGCCCAAATTGAGCAAAACACTGTCAAAGAGCAGAAAATTAAAAAAATGTACTGCATAATGTCTTTTGCAGTGCAATAATCCTCCTTGTATTAATACAATTATCCATTGAGCATATTAGACAAATGTGCCTAAGTAACTGATAGCTTCAGTTTGTAAAGGGCCTGATGCCTACTTTACACCCTTTTTTGAAAATTATGTAAGGATTAAAGGTAAGCTAGCCACCTTACAGATATGAGTAGCTATTGTTTAGTAACTATAACACATCATGCCCCATACCCGCCTAGTTCTGATCTTCCAAGATCTAAGTCCTGTTACTCATTGTATTTTCCACAATGTCTCACTTTCATAGCACTGCTTTGTTTACAAGATCTGAGAAATCCCATTCTAATGCAGTCGTTTAAATGTCTCTTCCTACTCCCTCTCCAGCTGCAATTTTTTAAACACTCAGGTATGTTTAGTAAGTAACCTAAATGACAACCAACAGTTATTTATAGTAATAATACTGAGAAACGAAGGAAAGGAAGTTTGATGTAATTATAACATACCAAGCATTTATTTAAAAATACGTGAGAAATTAAAACCAAAAAAATCCATGACTACTACTGCAAATTTAAAGAAAGAATAATGAATACATACAAAAGCAATTTGAGTTCAAGCAACATGTAATAAAATAAAGAAAAAGTTTTAAGTGCATCAGGCAAAATGTAAAACTGTTAAACTGAATGTCTTCTCACTGACATTTCTGTATCATTATAGGAATATCTGAACAAAACAATATGTTCTTAAAAACATGAAATGTATGACAGCATTCTAGGCTTTTTCAAAGGACAAAAAAATTGTAGAAATTTAATAGTTCTAACAAATAGTTAAATAGTTAAGTACAGAGAACTAAATAAGAAAACTGTCAAGTCTTTGTACATCTAGGCAGTCTGTACAGATGCAACTTCGTTTCCCTCATTTGAAGAGGTTTCCTGCTTTTTGTTATTGTCCGTTTTATCTGCTTTCTCATTTTCATCTTCCTTTCCGCTGCTTGTGTCTGTGCTGATGGAGATAGGAATGTCTCTGCCTGTCACAGCTGGTGAGGACAGTCGTGGGGCTGCAATGACAAGCTCACCATTGTGCGACAGCAAACAAGTTACTTCTTCAGAATTCACATCCTCTGGTAACAGGACTTCCTTCTTAAACTGATTGCACTCATAAGAGAAAACTGTTTCACCATCCTCACGTTTCATTTCATGTTTTCCTTCCACTGTGACTTTTCTTCCAGCTACTTTCACACTTAGTTCTACTGGGGAAAACCGCGTAACATCTAGAGACAGTGAGAAGCACTTCTCATCATTTTGTATTCTGCTGCCTGGATCTTTTTCCCTTCTGGTTTGCAGTTTGTCCACAGGGGGTTTTCTTTTCTCCAGGACATTGTCAGACAGCTGCTGAAAGATCTCATTCATAAAGTTCATTGCTCGCCTGATTTGGTGCAGGTCTCTGTGCAGTTCCCTTTCCAGCTGTTCAAAGGTGCTCAGGCTGAATGGCCAAGCTGTGAATCCTGGTTCCTGTGAAGCATACAGAGGGCTGAAAGAAGTTTGAAAAGCTGGATTCAGTAGCATTGTATCTGTATTTCTCTCTCTCCACTCTGTGCTGTCGCGTGCTTCGGTTATGTTGTCAGATTTACTGTCTCAATGAGCTGAGCACTGCAGCCTTTATACATGCTGTTTGCATTCCAGACAGTTCCGGAATCATCACTGCTTTACCATTCAGCTATGAGGTTGGGGTATGAATATATTATGCAAATGAGGCACTCTCTAATCCACCCTCTTAACGTTCCATAATACCATTCTGGCACCTGCTGGAAATGTCAAGTTCACAGTAGAAATAGATCAAGCCAGTGAATTAGTCTTCCGGCTTCTCAAGCCAGTGAATTAATAACAGTCTAAATAAAACATTTCATATACATATACAATGAAATACAGTGCAGTTTCTTTCGTACATAAAATGTATTTCATCTGTGTGTGTGTGTGTGTGTGTGACCACAGACAAATTCTGTTTATGTCATTTGAAATGTAAAACAGCAGATCTTTATACATAATTCTTCGATTTTAAATTGATTAAAATAGTGCTTGTTTTGTTTTCAGTTTACATATCCATGGATATCATACATTCTCATGTTTAGCTCTTAGAAAGTGTACTGCAAGCTAAGACCTGGAAACCATCACTTAGCACTGGTGCAAAGCATAACTGTCAGTTTCTTACCTCAAAAATCAGAGAAAAATCCAGAAATAATTGGACAATAAGGGAAACTTTTTAAAATATTAGCATTATTATCTTGAAAAGTTGAAATAAAAGAGGTCTACAACTCTAATTCTTGTCATTAATTATTAAATGTAATCTACCACCTTTTCTCCCAAAATTAACAGTTTAGGATGGATTAGAAGGGACACAGCAAAATGCTGATCCAAATTCAGGGACAGCTGAGAGGTATGATGCCAAGTGGTTTTCTTTATTTATGAAATTAGACACTAATGTTTCTGAAATCATTTTCTTAAGAAAAAATATTCAAGTTTAATCATCCTTGACTGTATGGGGGCTCCCTTAATCATCTTTGACTGTGTGGGGGCCTTTCAAAAGCTGCTGTTTGTTGGGGAAAATTAGGAGAAAAAAATGATTCATTTTTTGATTATGCTCTTTAACCGAGATAGGGTTGTGATATGACCCTGTTATTATAAAGCTGATAATCAGTGAATGAATATGAGCAAGGGAAGCACTAGAGATCACCATCCCAGACCTACTGATCTCAGTGCTTACCTTGCATTTTAAGAAAAGCTGATGCTTCTGATCTTCTGGGATTTATTTCTCTTTCAGAGAGTTTTATAAATATTGGCAGAACACTAGATACTGTAACTCTCAACCTTTTTGGTCAAGAATTCTGAGGAAAGCCAAAAATAATAGCAAAATAAAGGCTTAAAAATTTAGGAACGCATTTTAAGTATTACTCTAATTCACTTAAAAAGTTAACAGAATGACACATTTTGCACCAATGGGCATTTTTGGGCAGTAAGATCTATGAAACTCTGATGTCTGGGTTTATTGACAGTCTGTAAGGCTCCCGATTGAAATGCTTACACTTGAAATGCTTAGTGCTGACACGGAAAAAAAATTACCAAAAATCCAGGAGAAGAGTGAATCTCTAACGTTGTTCTTCTCCTTTAAATTTATTTTTTGCAGTGGACAGGTCACCCTGCAGCCCCCACCCCCTCAGACTTATATATACCAACTCCAAGATTGCCATACCTCAGAGAGAAGGAAGTATTCCTGGAAATGGCCAACTCGGACTTAATATATGTAAGTCTGCTTTTTTGTCCATTCAGTCTGGTTTTTATTTGGTCAACTATTTTAAAATAGTCTAATTGGGGTGAAGGAAGTGCAGCCTGCCAAAAAAGAACACGTCCAATGGTAAAGTTGTATAGGACTGGGATAATCATTGGATGCCTGTCGAAAGGAAAAGTACAATCCTGGGGGTAAAGAGGAGGGGCCTGAAATGATGATAGTTAGAAGCTAGGCTGTGTATGTAATCTACCGTCAGCTAGTGCCTTGAATTAGACTAGGGTGTTTGTTACCAAACCATGAAACACAAGAGAACAGAATTCAATAATGTTCAGGTGATTAGCAGCTAGAACCTATGAGAAATACAAGGATTTAGTAACAAGGAAAAATACAGGAAAAACATTGGAAGGCCCTGCAGGTTGAATGGCAAGGAAGTGAGAGAAAGAAATAAAAATAAAAAAAATATAAGAGAGGACAAAAGGGGAAATAAATTTTGCAATTCCAAAAAGAGATCTGATGGGGTTTACCATACACGCACACAGAAGCATTGTCATTAATTAAATAAACGGTGAGAAGTGAAAACAAACTACGACCATGTATCATTGTCTTACCAGATTCTGGTAAAGCATAGCATATAGCGAGAATAAATAATCAACATAAAAGTACAAAATAATCAACATACAAGTAAAAGCTTAAACGTTAATAGAACAGTTTGTGGTTCAGTTTCCTTAGTCTTAATATGCTGTTGATCAAGGTGGAGCAATTAAGTCCCAGTGCTTTATAAACTGTGAGTCTAAGTTGCCGTTCAGGTTCTTTTTTTTCTAATAAATCATTGGAGTGTCCATGGAATTCGGTGGCATTAATCCTGTCTATAATGTTGAACTGGAATTTGATGCACCCATGGGATTCAAAACCATGTTTAACTAGTGCATTGATACTGGCATTTTGGTGTCGGTCTGTTAAGTGTCTAGCAATTCTAGCCTTAAGCTTGTTAATAGTTTTGCCAACATAGAAAGCTTTGCATTTTTTGCTTTTAGATCTGGATATGGCCTTATCTGTGTGGTAATCTCCATGAAATTTACTGGGATATTACCTTTTCGTGACTGGGCACTTAAAAACCTTTTTGCTGGTTATGTACTGGCAATAGCTGCACTCTGGGGTGATGCATGGGAATGTGTCTTTAACAAGGTATTTGTCTTCTAGTCTAGAGTTGTTTTCAAACATGTCCCAAATGTTGGTGTTTCTTTTAATGGTGGATTTTGGTTGATTAGGCAAGACATTGTCAATGGTGTTATTGTCTTTAATAATTGACTAGTTTCTTTTGATGGCTTCTGTAAGCTATTTATAGTCCGTGGAAAAGGTGATTATCATGCTGACTGTTTGTTCCTGGTTGTTATTTTTTTTTCCTCTTCTCCTTAAGTCCAGGTCCTCATACTGGTAGTCTCTTGGCCATGGGAAGTCCGTGTCATTGGTTTTGCTTGTAATAATCAGTTGAAAAATGTCAGAGATCAGTTTTTTGTTATATCCTTGGGCTAAGAAGTTTTTTTTCCAGTTCACTGAGGTTCTTCAGGAAAGCTTCTATTTCCTTTGCGACTCTTGCTATCCTTAGACCTTGGGACTTTATGACATTGTTCTTGCATATGAAAGGATGCATACTGTCATGGTGGAGTAATAAGTTGACCCTGGTGGGTTTTCTGAAGAGGTCATTCATGAGGCTGTCTTCAGTCATAGCTTTGTTGATGCGAAGGTCCAGAAAATGAACTGTGTGTTGGCTGTGTCAAGTTGAACCCTCAAAAAGCTAGTAGATTGGTTGATGTGGCTGAAAAAAATCAGAGACCTGTGATTTGTTACCATTCCAAACAATAAATATATTGTCTATAAAGTGAAGGTAACAACCAATAAATAGCTAGTGGGTGGTATTCATGACAATTCTTTTTCCTAGGGCTGTGTTAGCCAGGCTAGGGACCATGGCTGCCCCCATAGCTATCCCTTTTGTTTGGTGGCAAAACTTATTATTGAAATGAAAGAAGCTGTTTTTCAGAAATATTTGTAGTAGTTTTCCTAGGGTTTTGGTCTGGCCTGGAAGGGCCAAGTGTGTTTCATTGTACACTTCTGTAAATGCTGAAATACAAAAGTCATGCGGCAAGACAGTATATAAGGATTCCATGTCTATTCTAACAAGCTAGGAGTCTTTGTTGATGGGGATACCTTTGATTTTCCTGTGGAAATCACTGGTGTCGAGTACGAAAGATGGGTTATTTTTTGTGAGTGGTTTTAACTGGTATTCAAGGCATATTGCTAGTGTTTCTGTAATGCTGCCATTACTAGTGATCACAGGCCTGTAAGAAGGGTCTGTTACGTTTTTATGGGGTTTGGGTATTCCCAAAAAATTAGGTTGTTTTGGAGTTTTGGGTGACCTATTATTAGGAAATCAAACAGAATGCTACTGATCAGCCCCTCGTTAAGTGCCATGAGTTGGTTATTGATGATTTGGTATGCAGCTTTTATTTGCTCTGTGTTGACTACCTCATAGTAACCTGTGTTGTTAAGTATCAATGGGATTTTCACATTGTAAGCTGTTGTATCGGTGATCATAATACCACCTCCTTTATCAGCTTTCATGATTCTTCTGCTGGAATCTTTGCTTACATTTTCAGGAGTTATTCCCTCATCCTTTTTGATGTTATATAGCATTTTTCAGGGAGGTCTGTTCAGGATGTCTCTAAGATCATCTTCGCATTGTTTTTGAAAGCTGTTACTGTCAGGTGTTAAGGGGGAGTTGAAGCTGCTCAGTTTCTTCCATTTCTGGAATGCTGTCGATGTTGGAAGCTCTTTTCCTTTTTTATTGTGGAAGAATAGTTTTTGATTCAATTTCCTTGTGAACAGTTTTAATGGGATGAGTGTGTCCACTATATTGCTATGTTTGAATGGTATAAAGGTTAGTCCTTTCTCTTCTTTCAGCATCTGTTAGAACTTTGGAGGAGTGATTCCAGATTTTCATTGTTGTGGGTAGCTGGTTCGATTTCTCTGGTCTTGTCTGTTTGGATGTTCTCTGGGTGGTTTCAACAAGAATTTTAGGTCCCTCTTCCCTTGCCATGTCCAGTCCCTGTGGTGGTAGCTTACTTTCGGTGAGTTGTTTAATCTGGTGTAATACTCTTCTTTGGAGTGGGTTGGCTATGGGGATCTCAGTGATGTTTCTTCCCTGCATTCAGTGGGCCTCTGGGGGTAGAGTCTGTGGTCCAGCCTGGGAGATCCTAGATCCAACTGAAAAACCTGTTGTTTGTTCATATTGGTTCAATTGTCCAGATAGTCCCTATTAGTTGAATCTCAATTGTTATTTGGTGTGGTCCTTTGCACTGTGGGTCTTGTGCAATGGTTTGGCCATTAAAAATTCTTGGGTTTATGGTTCGTTCTTCCATTTTACACCATGGGAATTTCTCCTTGATCTCTCTCTCTCTGTTTTTTGATTTTATTATCTCTCAGTTTATGGCTGAGTGAATTAACTTTGTCTGAGATTGTCCTGAATTTTTCTTCTTTGTTGTTGATGTTTGCACAAGCTTTTTCATTGTCTAGGGGCCCTACCCTGTATTTAGTTTGTAGTTTTCTATTGTGGGTCAATAAGATGTTGACCAGCCTAAGTCTTGCTTCCGTTAAGGCTTGCTCTCATTTGATCGTGACTTGGTCATCTATCTCTACAGAGTAAATTTTTTATGAGCGTTAAGCCTCTGGGTATAGATCGTCTGTGAAGGCAAGACTGCAGATAAAATTGCTCCCAATGTGGGCTTTTCAAGTAACAAAAGTTATTTTTCAGCTGTGAGATCAGGCATTCTTCGTTTTCTGTGGTGTCATCTATGTTCTCATGGGTTTGTTCATAGAAATCATGGGTGTGCTCGGTGGGGTAAGAATATCCTTAAACCATGATTTTTCCATTTTCAGATCAAAGCTCGTTTGGGTTCCAGGTGAAAAAAACACTGCAGGGCAGTTGTGCTAAGTTGTTCAGAAACTCAGGTTATGGGAAAAAGAACAAAAATCACCCACTGCAGCCGCTGATATTAAAAGTTTCAAAGCTCTGCAAGGAAACTTCCACAAACTAACTATCCTGAATGCAGATGTCAAAATAATAATTATAAAAACAGAATGTGCCAGGAAGGTGTACCTCTCCATGGCCAGAGGAAATACCTATCCGGGCTGAGCTTTGTATCTAATCAAGCTTGTCACAATCAAAATTCTCCTAGTATAGATGTGGAAAATCAGTCGTATATGATAATGAGCCTGACAAAGTTTTATTAGGCAGATGAGCATTGTTTTAATTACATTTTCAAAGTTATGCAGCAATACTTATATACTTGAAAAGAAGTGTATAAGTTAGTCAAAGGTTCTGTGGAGGGTGTAGAAAGAAAGATAATAATACAGGGGATTGGTCATTAATGCCAAAAAGAAAAAGGCTATTGGGTGTGGGTTAGATTAATCTGCTAGTCGTTGGACCTTCACTTTTATGAAAGGAAGAGGTTTAGGAAAATGACCTGGGCATGTGGGATTGGTTGTAGTGACTCTTAGTTAACCAGTGAGACTATCTGTCTAACTTAATATGGCACTTAGCCAATAATATAGAGTTCCTGCATTTTAACTATCGAGATGCCCTCATTAAATTGAATGGGAGATTCAGGAGAGTGTTAAACATAATAAATTAATTAGTATTTAATTATTTTATTTTTATCTGTGTGCACACACGCACACACACACACACACACACACACACACACACACACACACACACACACACACACTCACACCTTAGAAGTGCAGAAAGAAAGTTACTATAGCTTGTGTAGGGGCAGTGTACTGAATAAGAGTAACAAAATGGAATACATTAGTGTAATCATTATTGATTCACTTTTCTGACAATCACACATCAGGCATGTATACAAATGACTGCCTTTGAGGGTCAGGGATGAGGAGTGAGGAGGTATGATGTATATGTATGATAGTAGTCAGTTAAAATACATGACTGTGGCCCTTTGAACCAGACAGATGCACAGGTAGTGACTATTTTTTTTTATTTGGGGGTGTTAGGGAGGTAGACAGTATTCCCAGAATGGATCTGTATATCCTCACAACATGACTGCAATTGTTTTGTTAGTTTATTATGAGCTACTCTTTTGTCAGCTGTGAACATTAAGCTTTGGGCACAAGTTATGTCTTCCGTGAAAGAAAAAAAAATAATACTGAAATTCTTTTCTAACTCATGATATCTGTTCAGGCCATCATTGGATTACAAATGTTGGGAAATGCTCTGCAATGCATCATTGAGCATCTATGGCTTCCCAGGGTCCCAGTTTGATTGAGTTATTTCCTAAGTCATTATTACTGTGCTGTTTTGGTCAGGAAAGCTATGTTTAAAGGATACACAGAAAGCTAAAGTTGAACAGCAACACTGAATTTCTTTCCTTAATCTTAATTTCTGTTCAAGCCATCACTGGATGAAAAGGGTGTGTAAAAATAAAAAAAATCTTTAAAATACACTTCAGAGCATATACAAAGACATGTCTTCTTGAAAAAACTGAAGAGTAAAGCAGAATGTGGAAAAAGGAAGAAAAAAGTAATGTGCGTGGTGTGGGGAGCCCAAGATGGAGGAAACAGATGGAAACACTGGAGGATATGGGGGTAGGGGGCAAGAAACAGTAGGCAGTGCCTAGAGTGCTATTTCGCCTAAGTCCATCCTTGTATATTGAGTTGTTGTGTTGTAATATATCATTGTTGCAACTAAATGCCAGTAACTGTGAATGTCTGTTTGTGAAATGGGCCAACACAGTGTGGTGCACAGGCCTGTCAGAAAGAAAGAGCATTGTAGCTACAGCTCCGTTTATGCTTGTTACTCCTTAAAGTTTACAGCATGAACTAAGAGGTTGTATAGAATAGGTGGCAGTGACAAGGTGATACTTTGACTGGAAGTGCCCAGGGGGCCCTCAACGTGACATTTACTGGGGGCCCCAAAAATGCTAGCACTGACCGTGGTTTCCACTCATTGTGCAAATGCACTTAGCATGAAGCAACAGAGTTTTATGAATCCTGCTGCCACACAGGCAGTAATCAGACATGAATTGTCTCTTTGATGAATGAATGTATTTAAATGTAATTAGACACCTCATTCTGCCACACTTTTGTTTTGCGCGTGCATGTGTGTGTGTGTGTGTGTGTGTGTGTGTGTGTGTGTGTGTGTGTGTGTGTGTGTGTGTGTGTGTGTGTGTGTGTGTGTGTGTGTGTGTGTGTATATGTGTGTGTATGTCTGTGTGTCTGTGTGTGAGACAGCAAAGAGTATTACAGCTTTTAAAACTACAAAAAGGCTTTGAATACTGTTAGGTGTTGGCTGCTACTAATGTTCTTCCATGAGACTAGTGCATAAAAGAGCTAAAAGGCAATTAAAAAGACTTTCTTAAGCACTTTTTGTATATCAGAAAGGTGCTTAAAAAGGGTGCCCTTTCACATGAATTTGGATCATAACAGTATTTCTCCATATGCTATAAATATACTGTCATATTGTTACACTGAGCCAGATTTCATTTTGTTCTCTGTATTTGTTTGGTAAGCATTTTATCCTCACTGGGATGTATTATTTGTTCAACATTTAATAATTACTGATGATACCACAACCAAATAAACACTATCACAAAGCACCTTTGATGTACCTGACTCTGTGGCACAGAGGGATAAAGCCGTGACTATGACTGAACAAACCAAGTCTGAGTAGTGGCTAAGGCACTGAAAGAGATGGATTAGGAGGATGGGAAATGGGTGACATATGGTTTACCATCCTGGGGGGAAATAGTGGTGTCCCAGTAGCCACTTGCTCCCATGCAAGCGGCACTTCCAAGTCAGTGATAGCAGCCTTTGAGATATAAATGTGGCAGCATACATGGTTCATGGAGGGCATAGGAGGCCTCTGCAGTAACAAAGGTGCTCAAATCAAACACTAGAAAGAGGGGTTAGACTAATAACTGAAAGCCATCCAGAGCCAACACTCAGCATGATGTGAACTACAGACAGGAGGAGGAAAACTCTTACAGATCTGTCTTCAGAAACACTGTGTGGATATCATAGGGACCCAGCAAGAGAAAAGCCAGAGTTGTTTAGACATGGAAGAAGGGTTTCTATTTTCTGTAGTAAACATGTGAAGATGGGGAGTGATGCTACAGATACAAATCACCCTACAGGCTGCCTGAATGACAACCCATGAGTACATTTAGTCTCATTCGAAGTACCTTGGTTGTCAGCAGATGAGAAGGGGAATGTATATAAAACAGCAGTTTTCAGGGAGTTTTGTAAAACTATGCACTGATAGTAGCCTACAAGGCATTCTGTATTACATATTAAATCACTTTGCCATCAGACCAATGTTGGTTTACTGATAGAGTGCATGAAAACCCTTATGGCAGGTTGAGTACTCAGCCTACATAAATCTGATAAAGTTTAGTCATCATCTTCCTTTGAAAAGATGAGTTGCAGATGAACTGATCGAACAAATGATGCTTCAACTTATGTATGTGTATGTGGAATTGCTGTTGAGCTAGCAACAATTAATGCCAAGCTATTTACAGTGCAAGTGCATGTAGCCATTAAGGGAGGGCAGGGGGACCCTGCAGTATTGAGAGTGGTCACATTGTCCACAACAGGCAACCATTGGAAGCATGTAACAAGACTGACAGCACTGGGTGATTGATGTGAGGTTTTGAAGCAGTGTCTGGTTTTCTGTAACAAGCAAAGGCATGACAGTTTGTGAAATGGTGGTCTTAAAATGCATGTACTTGTCTGTGTTGTATGCACGTAAGTCTGTGAGTGAGTGTGTGCATACATGCGTGCGTGTGTGCGTGTGTGCATGCGTGCGTGTGTGCGTGCGTGTGTGTGTCTGTGTGTGTGTGTGTGTGTGTGTGTGTGTGTGTGTGTGTGTGTGTGTGTGTGTGTGTGTTACTTCCTCCGGTGGGCTAGCATCCCATCCTAAATTAGTTTGCTTCCTTCCTTTTAACTACTTCTTGCTGCAATAGACTCAAGCTCCACCCAGCCCTGAATTAGATAAAGCAGGTATCGGAAAATAAATAAATGATCTGAATTGCATCAAATTGCTGGAAAGCAGGATTAATGCTTTTTTTGTACTTTACACTAAGCAGGTACATACCTGAGAAATACTTTTTTCTTTGTTTTATTCCTATAAAAAAACATGTTACTGGGTCACCTTCCCATATTTGATATTAATGTATACTGGACCTCCAGGCATGGCATGACCCCATCTTGTAGTGTAAAGCTGTCTGTTAATCTGTGAGTTATCTGTCAGGGAAATTTAGTATATAATATTCTCAAGGTGGCAGTACTAGTGTATAGCCTGACTTTTTTATTCTGCTTCTCATGTGTCATGTATTTATTTTTTCAACCTGCAAGTAACACTCTACCTTCTTCTCAGAAATTAAAAATATCTCAAGTCGCCAAATCAGTGTTCTATGATTCATCTGGGTGTAGAAGGCCATGTTCTGTAAGTGAGTGAATGAGTGAATAAGTGGGCAATTTTATGCATGTGTATGTGTTAGTCGTGCATGTGTGTGTGTGTGTGTGTGTGTGTGTGTGTGTGTGTGTGTGTGTGTGCGTGTGTGTGTGTGAGTGTGGGGTCTGGGTACATTATGTCACAGTCATATTTTCCGCAGTGACTGAACATTTCACATTCATGATACAGCTTTCCTTTAATAGAGCTGTAGCCTATTGCATTCTGTAATTCAATGGCCCCAACCCCTCAGCTGTAAATCTGACATTTGACACTCAAACATTTCCTATGTCATATGTCTGGTATGTAGCCTAAAACTGTAATTAACATTTATTTTCCCTGATAACTTTGAAAAATAAGGAATATCAGATATAACATAGTATTATGTTTATTTAAAAATATGCGAAAAGTAGAAAATAAAAATCATGACTTATTATTACTAATTTAAAGACATGCACCAAATGAACATTTGAGAAAATAATTTCAGGTCTAGCAGTTTGTGGTGAAAACAAAAAAAAAGTTTTCAGGTGTTTCATACAAGAAGAGGAATTGATTAACCTGAACTACTCATTGACATTTTTAAATGTTCATAATTCTAACCAAATAAACAAAATGTTCATATAAGGAAGTCATAAATAATCACTCCTGATGTAATTCAAGAAGGATTTCAAAGGGTAAAATGGTAGTAATTTAATAGAATTTCAAATTAATTTGCTAAGCAGAGTTTTAAATGAGAGAAATGTCCATTTCTCTAATTTTAAGAATTCTGAACGACTGTAAGCTCAGTTTTCTAATTTGCAGAAATTTCTTGTTACTTGTTCTGTTTTGTCTGCATTGTCATTATCATCTCCCTTTTGAGAAATTGAGTCTGTGCTAAAGGAGATGGGAATATCTATGCTTGTCACTGCTGGCCTGGATAGGTGTGGGGCTTCAGTGACCAACTTCAGAATCCACATCCCCACCGGTAGTAAAACTTCTGGTACTTTTCCGTTATCGGGGCAACACTTTCAACGTGATCGTTCAGCTGAAATCCAGTACCTTAACATGTCTGTTAACCAGATATGTGTAAAAAAATATGGTACTTTTCCGTTATCGGGGCAACACTTTAAATGCGGTTGCTGAGCTCCAAATTTACTCTATTTTCATGTCTTTTATTTGTTAATCTTCATGTGTGTATAAAATGTAGAAGTCACATTTCCTTTTTTGAATATTACCCATTTAACATGTTTAGAGTAACCCCTTAAAGACACGAAAACACACTGCTTTTGGAGCTCAGCAACCACCTCTAAAGTGTTGCTGAAAACCTGACAAGAAATGGATATCTTCATAATGTGTACTAGTGTAAGCCTATGAATTGCTCCAAGAACAGAAAATTATGTAAGTACACTTATTTGGCATCTTTTTACCTGTGAAGATGCCATCGGAATGATACAAACAGCCTGATTTGTACTAAGTGTGTTTTTTTTTTTACAGTGGCAGCTACTGCTTTCAAAGGGTTTCCCTGACAATGGAATTAAGCGTTGTTAGGAAGTTCAAGTGCCAAGTTATGATGTACAGAATAATTATAGCATTTATAGCTTCTTTACATTAATAATATATATTTCTTTTTGTAAGTGTCCCTTATTTTCCTTCAATTTTTTTAATGATTCTTACTGTTATTTACAAAAAAGGTTAGCGAGATGAATGGGGAAGGGAGTGGGAGAGGCCTGGCACGGAGGTGTTGTCTGTGACAACCAATCAGCTCATGAGTTGTAGACTGCATGCAGGAGAGTTACAGTAAGATACTTTACAGGGAGATAGTTAATTTTTTGTAATTTCTTGTGTGGCAAATATAAGGATATTATGACATCAATGAAGCCTCATGTTGACATGTTCTTGATACAGGGTTTTGCAAAAGAGGCATCCAGAAAATTGATATCCCTTGCTAGGGATCTTAATTTTGTGTTAGAGATGATAATACTTGGTAGATTTGAATCATCTAATCTGGCTCACTTGAGGTTTTTAGCATGGAAAACAGCTTTACTGATTTTTTTTGACCACTGTAAAAAAGGTATCTGATTTGGAAGCTCTTATGGTGAGTCAACCCTATCTCTTTTTCTGTCGGGGCAGGGTTTCTTTGAACACAAATCCTTCTTTTATACCTTAAATGGTATCAGAGTTTACTTAAATCCAAACTATCATCTCCTCTTTTTTTTCCTCAACCTAAAAATTAGGGAGAAATGATACTCCATACCTTGCATGTCCACAGACAACTCAGGTACTAACCTCACAAAACTAAATTTTTCATAACTTCAGGTCAATTACTCATTTCTTGTGAAGGTAAGAAGGGGCAATCTGTGTCAAAATGGACTATTTCCAAATGATTGTCTAAGGCTAATACCTTTTGTTATATTCACCATAACAAAACTATTTCAGTCAGAATAAAGGCCCACTCTACCTGGGCCTTGGCTTCATCTATGTTTTTTTGAAAAGGGTTGTATTCTGCAAGTATTCCAGAAGCTGATACTTGGTCTTCTGTGCATAGTTTTACAAAGCACTATAAGCTTAATTCCTTCTCTAGGTCTAGATCAAGGTTTGCTAGGACCATTCTCCAGAGACTCCTGCACTCTTTTCCTTCAACTTCCTAAATATAGTTAGCTATTGTAATCAACCTGTATAGATAAGGCTACTGCAGCAGTGATCAATTTGATGAGCACAGTACAGTTGTGTAAGTTGAAGTTAAAATAATAGTAGATGTTTGAATGATAATTGCTATAGTAGCCACTCACTCTCTTCAACCCCCTTGTTTTTTTGGGTTTTTTTTATGCCAGGGTGTGGACATTTATTTATTTGTTTATTGCTGTTGTTGTTCCTAGCATTGTACTTTCAGGGATTAGCCTCCCTCTCTCTGCTGGCAGGAAAATTCTGAAGGGCTTTGTGTTCAAATTTGTCTTTTAGTCAGCTCAGCTTGAGCGACTTCACAGTTTGGGCACATAGAAGTGCCGTGAAGCCGTTGAAACTGGATGGCTGTTATATCCTTGGCAGGATATATCCCATGTAGCTAAGGCTACTGCAGCAGTGATCATTCGAACATCTGCTGTTATAGTAAGTTCAGTTTACACCGCTGTACTTAATTTTACCCAATTTCACTGAACTGTTACCTTTTCTGCATACAACCTTAAACTGAGATTCTTTCTCTTCTTCTTTTAGAATTCCTGATGCCCTCTCCATGGCAGGAAGTTTATAGTGACAGCAGTGAAATTTATTGTCTAACTGCTGGGGTACAGCTGGTTTGTTTGACAACAATTGGCTATTAGGACTAAGAGTCAGGTGAGCTAAAAGTGCTGTCTGGTGAAAAGAGATGCACTGAGGCTCAAAGCAATAAATATGTAGTCAGTGTAAATAATATGCTCAGAACTAATTGTTACAAAGATCTACAAGGGCAATATATGTGGTACGCTGGTAAGCTGAGTGGGCCAGGGAGCAGCTGGTAATGCACAGTATAGTAACTGCTGTAAGGAACTCATACAAATTATAGCAGTTAAGAATACAGCATTTAATAAGTTTATACCAACAGCAGCAAGTTATTGTGACTAAGAATATTGTTTTACAGAACTGCTAATGATCTGGTAAAAATAGTTTATTTTCCATAACCAGCAGGACTAATACAATAGACATTAGGATCCTTCAATTATAAGAGTTTTCTCATGCTGGCAGAGACTCTCTCCCTTCCCATAATGCATCACACATGCAATTATCTCCACATCTCTTCTTTGATATAGTATGCAAGGGGTTGGAAGAAAATGACCCCAGTTTGTCTTTTTCTTTAAGAAACAATGAGATTTATTGCTCAAGTGCATGTATGAGTACAGCATTTTGGTAATATTCATATTGGCTGCCATTTATAACTTTGGTCATAATTACATTTTTTCCTAGACTTTTTCTTTTGTGTTTGAAACCATCTGTCTGCTTTCTGTGACATTAGGGGTATATCCTCTCTTTGCAACATCTCTAGCTACTTTTCATAACTGTGCCTGTGGTAAGGCTATTTTGTCCCTGACAGACCCATTCAGTGTCTTCATTGTTTGGGTGAGGATCACAATTATTACTGTGAGTCTTGTTAATGCTTATTAGGTCACTTGTGACAGATGAAAAGAGAAACTGAGACCTTATTTACTGAACATTCTGCTTCTAGAAAGTGTTCTGACTTGGAAGAACCTTCTAGTTCTACTTATCTTAACTCTCATCTCATCAATCAAAAATACATTAGCAGGTGGAGGGTCCTCTTCCTCCATTACTAAAATAAAGAAGAAACTTCACACATCTTTTTATATCCATATTTTTCTTTCATTCATAGTTCACTATGTCAGAGACTTCTACCCCATATCTTTTTTTGGAAAATAAACTGCAAGATCTGCTGTGATATCAAAATACTGACTATTGTGATCATGAACACTGCAGCTGTTGGGGTTCAATTCCTCAGTGCAGTCGTTGTAGTCCAGACCACTTAACCCTAAGGTCAGCCCACTCTCCATCTGTATCTGTCTTAAACTATGAGAGACCTGTGATACATGCTGTGTCAGTGGCAAAAGGCAGATGTTCTGCAGCCCCCCCCTTCTACCACTTCAGTACCCAGGTGTAAGGCATTAGCTAGAATATCGTTATTCTCCCACTTCGCTAGTACCCATACGTCCATCAGCAGTATCCTGTTTTTTTTTTTCTAAGTGATACTTGCCCCCTTACCCTACCTGGCTGTCTCAGATTATGAGTCACAATTCAAACTTGAATTATCTAGGTCATAGTCAGGGCTTCATTCATCTGAAGCACAGAGGTGGGTCCCTTCCTCTGTGTTTTTAAATATTTTCCCCAGTGTGACTCATCAGGATCCCAGTGCCACTGGCCAAGGTATCAGCTCTGGTGCCAATGCAGCCTCCAGCACAATTTTTCAAGTATCAGTCTTACAAGCTCAGGTAATATTGCAGTTGTCAGTCCTGTCAACTCCATCTCAGGTTATGCTGGCACTATGGCCCTTTTCTCAGAATCATTGGCAGTGCTAGGTATTCTGGCTTATGCTGGCACTGTGGCCATTTTCCCAGGATCATTGCCAGTGCTAGGGGTTCTGGCTTATGCTGGCACTATGGCCCTTTTCTCAGGATCATTGCCAGTGCTAGGGGTTCTGGCTTATGATGACACTATGGCCCTTTTCTCAGGATCATTGCCAGTGCTAGGGGTTCTGGCTTATGCTGGCACTGTGGCCATTTTCTCAGGATCATTGCCAGTGCTAGGGGTTCTGGCTTATGCTGGCACTATGGCCCTTTTCTCAGGATCATTGCCAGTGCTAGGGGTTCTGGCTTATGCTGGCACTATGGCCCTTTTCTCAGGATCATTGCCAGTGCTAGGGGTTCTGGCTTATGATGACACTATGGCCCTTTTCTCAGGATCATTGCCAGTGCTAGGGGTTCTGGCTTATGCTGGCACTGTGGCCATTTTCTCAGGATCATTGCCAGTGCTAGGGGTTCTGGCTTATGCTGGCACTATGGCCCTTTTCCCAGGATCATTGCCAGTGCTAGGGTTTCTACCACTGGCTTTAGTACTGTGGTTTCATTGCTGGAACTGAGTTTTGGGATGCCTGGTTTATACACTGGCTTGTTTTTAATGCCTGGTTTATAGGCTTGCTTGTAGGCACTAACATCAATGTCAGCTGCTCCAGCAGTGACTCCACAGATGTTATCAGCCATGTCTTTTTTCTTCTTCTTTCCCACTACAGGGGCATTCTGTCTAGCTGGGCAATTCTTACAACAAGACAGAGCTTCCTTTGCATTTCTACAGTTCTCCTCATCGATGTCTTCTATAACAATCATATATTCTTCAGACTGTGAACCCCAAAGAAATCCCCAAAGCCTCTGGTTCCCTGTGAACCCCAAAGAAATCCTCAAAGCCTCTGGTTCCATGGTATAAATACATGAAGTCCTAACTATTACCCAAGCAACCAGAGTTCTGTTAGTAGAGGAAGTGGGTGGATGAGCATGGGAATGAGCAGTCTGGGTCATTTAGCCCTGCCTGGATGTGAGTGGTGGATGACATCATTGCAGTACCAGTATCTTGCATAAGTAGATACCAGGTATGCAGTGTTATGAGTAGGGATGTGTGCTTGGCTTCACCAAGTCACTGATGGCAACCTCTGCTGCAGTGCATGTGTGTAAGCATGTATGTGCAGCTGGGGTTATATGAACCCCTTTAGTGATGCCAGTGCACACATCCGCTACTAGGGAGGGGTTAGATTACTAAAAACACTCCTGAGCTCCAACTCAAGATGATACAGCTGTCTTGCTTGGGGTTTTGGATAGTTCTTAAATCCAGGATCCATTTCCTAAATATGGGTGCCTAGTGGTAGCAAATCAGTCAATCAGCAACCATTTTAATGAATGCCAACAGACTAAGTAAAAAAAAGAACATTCTGCAACAATGAAGTTTTCCTTTTCCTCCACTATTGTGTGACTTTGAATTAGGTATATCTATAGCAATATCTATAGCTATATATATATATATATATATATATATATATATATATATATATATATATTTTTTTTTTTTTTTTTGTATAACATGGTATAACATGGCAGGGGGAACCACTTGTGATGTTTGATCTGGCGACATCGTGTGCATGCACTTGTGAGACCATCCTTTCAGCTTCAATAAGGACACTGAGGTGACATTCCAAACTCTTTGTTTACAGGTTCACTCCTGTTTGGAAAAGAGATACAATGGTTCTTGAAAAATATGGAAAATCAGAGCAAAACTCTTGACAGCTGTGGATGTCAAAGTTTCACCCTCCACAGTTTTGTTTACCTGAATGCAGAGAAGCCAGTGTTAGATGTGCATCTAAGTGCAGCACAAAGAAACAGATGTGATGAAACAGACTGCTGGAGCTAATTTTCACCAAATTTGTGGTCATAAACATAAGGGTCCTCAGTACTCCTTGGGAGACCATGGTCCATCTGCACATAGACAGCAGAACTTCTAAGGATTACCTGACTTTCACTCTGGAGACAGGTGAGGTTGCATTTTATCTCCAGTTGTTTACATGGAAAAGGTAACCAGGGACAAGTGTATGAGGAAAATATTATCCAGAGGGTGCTCAGTTACTTTTATTTCTCTCTGGCCTCTTCTTTGCCCTTGCTAGATTTTTACCTTATCAGAAGTAAGCACCAAGGAAGAAGTGCTAAACCACAGCTCTCAGTCTCTTAGCTCAAGGCTCAGAGACAAAGCCAAAACATAATGGGGCACAAAGGCCCACAATCAGTGACTGATTTTATATATCATTGTTATTTATTTATTTTACATTTGTTGACTGGGAAAGTCCGATTGGATGCATGTCCATTTTTAGTGGAGGCCCAGGGAGAAAAGCTCCACAGTTAAATTTTAAGCAAAATATAAGGTGTAGATTTCAATGGGCATGTTGGTGAAGGGAACAGAGGGGACGAGGAAGTGATGGGTAGGTATGGTGTTAAGGAAAGGAATGCAGAAGGTCAGATGGTAGTGGATTTTGTGAAAAGGATGGACATGGCTGTGATGAATACGTATTTTAACAAGAGGGAGGAGCATAGGGTGACATACAAGAGTGGAGGAAGATGCACACAGGTGGATTATATCTTATGTAGAAGGGCCAGTTTGAAGGAGATTGGAGACTGTAAAGTGGTGGCAGGGGAAAGTGTAGTTAGGCAGCATAGGATGGTGGTTTGTAGGATGACATTGGTGATCAAGAAGAGGAGGATGAGTGTGAGGGCAGCACCAAGGATCAAATGGTGGAAATTGAAAAAGGGTAATTGTGAGGTGATGTTCTGGGAAGAGTTAAGACAGGCACTAGGTGGCAGTGAAGAGTTACCAAATTGCTGGGTAACTACAGCAGAGCTAGTAAGAGAGATGGCTAGAAGGGTGCTTGGTGTGACATCTGGACAGAGGAAGGAGGACAAGGAGACCTGGTGGTGGAATGAAGAAGTACAGGAGAGTATACAGAGAAAGAGGTTGGCAAAGAAGAAGTGGGATTGTCAAAGAGATGAAGAAAGTAGACAAGAGTATAAGGAGATGAGGTGCATGGCAAAGAGAGAGGTGGTGAAGGCTAAGGAAAGGCGTATGAAGAGTTGTATAAAAGGTTGGACACTAAGGAGGGAGAAAAGGACCTGTACCGATTGGCTAGACAGAGGGACCGAGCTAGTAAAGATGTGCAGCAGGTAAGGGTGATAAAAGATAATGAGGGAAATGTACTCACAAGCGAGGAGAGTGTGTTGAGCAGATGGAAAGAGTACTTTGAGGGGTTGATGAATGAAGAGAATGAGAGAGAGAGAAGGTTGGTTGATGTGCGGATAGTGAATCATGAAGTGCAGTGGATTAGTAAGGAGGAAGTAAGGATAGCTATGAAGAGGATGAAGAACGGAAAGGCTGTTGGTCCAGATGACATACCTGTGGAAGCATGGAGGTGTTTAGGTGAAATGGCAGTGGAGTTTTTAACTAGATTGTTTAATGAAATCTTGGAAAGTGAGAGGATGCCTGAGGAATGGAGAAAAAGTGTTTTGGTACTGATTTTTAAGAATAAGGGTGGTGTGCAGAGCTGTAGTAACTACAGAGGGATTAAACTGATCAGTCACAGCATGAAGTTATGGGAAAGAGTAGTGGAAGCTAGGTTAAGAAGGGAGGTGATGATCAGTGATCAGCAGTATGGTTTCATGCCAGGAAAGAGCACTACAGATGCGATGTTTGCTCTGAGAGTGTTGATGGAGAAGTACAGAGAAGGTCAGAAGGAGTTGCATTGTGTCTTTGTGGATTTAGAGAAAGCATATGACAGGGTGCCTAGAGAGGAGTTGTGGTATTGTATGAGGAAGTCAGGAGTATCAGAGAAGTATGTAAGAGTGGTACAAGATATGTACGAGGGTAGTGTGACAGTGGTGAGGTCTGCGGTGGGAGTGACGGATGTGTTTAAGGTGGAGGTGGGATTACATCAAGGATCAGCTCTGAGCCCTTTCTTATTTGCAATGGTGATGGACAGGTTGACAGACGAGATCAGACAGGAGTCCCCGTGGACTATGATGTTTGCAGATGACATTGTGATCTGTAGTGAGAGTAGGGAACAGATGGAGGACACCCTGGAGAGGTGGAGATATGCTCTAGAGAGAAGAGGAATGAAGTTCAGCAGGACTAAGACAGAATATATGTGTGTGAATGAGAGGAAGGATAGAGGAATGGTGAGGATGCAGGGAGTAGAGATGGAGAAGGATGCAGGGAGTAGAGGTGGTGAAGGTGAATGAGTTTAAGTACTTGGGATCAACAGTTCAGAGTAATGGTGAGTGTGGAAGAGAGGTGAAGAAGAGAGTACATCCAGGATGGAGTGGGTGGAGAAGAGTGTCAGGAGTAATTTGTGACAGACGAGTACCAGTAAGCATGAAAGGGAAGGTCTACAAGAGGGTAGTGAGACCAGCTATGTTATATGGGTTGGAGACAGTGGCATTGACAAAAAGGCAGGAGTCAGAGCTTGACGTGGCAGAGTTGAAGATGTTAAGATTTGCACTGGGTGTGACGAGGATGGACAGGATTAAGAATAAGTATATTAGAGGGTCAGCCCAGATTGGAAGGTTTGGAGACAAAGCCAGAGAGGCAAGATTACATTGGTTTGGACATGTGCTGAGGAGGGATGCAGAGTATATTGTGAAAAAGATGCTAAGGATGAAGCTGCCAGGTAACAGGAAAAGAGGAAGGCCTAAGATAAGTTTTATGGATGTGGTGAGAGAGGATATGCAGGTGGTTGGTGTGACAGAGCAAGATGCAGAGGACAGGAGGAGATGGATACAGTTGATCTGCTGTGGTGACTCCTAACGGGAGCAGCCGAAAGAAGAAGAGGAAGATAAGGTGTATACAGAAGCATTCAAATTTACATAGTGCCAAACTTAA
This sequence comes from Protopterus annectens, assembly GCF_019279795.1. Classification (NCBI taxonomy): domain Eukaryota; kingdom Metazoa; phylum Chordata; order Ceratodontiformes; family Protopteridae; genus Protopterus; species Protopterus annectens. Next base: position 965,072,577 of record NC_056747.1, read on the forward strand.
CATTAACTAGTAACATAGCATTGAAGCTTAATATTTAACATATTTACATAGACTGAACACATCTTTTACAGTTTTAAGTTGAGGCATTACATAATTGTGAACATTGTTAGTAGGGTTGCATTTTTGATTTATACAGTTGACTTGTGAGCAAGTTAGCCAGAGTAGGGAGTATAGCAACAAAGAGAACAAAGATTAGACATAGTAGGGAGTATATTTGCAGGAGAAGAGATAGAGATGAGAAATTGGATAACAGGTTAAGTAAGAAAAGCAGGAAGAGTAAGTAGCGTAAGTATAGAGTAAGAGTATAGGTGTAAATAGAAAAGTGTAGTTGATAGATAACAGTGTCCTAGCAGTGACATATGGATATTGACCAAGGGGTTAGAACTAGAGGTGGAACTGGAAGGAAGCTAGAGAAGTTGCATTATTTTGATGATGAAGCTGAGGTCAGAAGGTAAGAGTAAGGGGAGAGGGTGGGAGGGGAGGAGTCAGCCAGGTGGGGAAGATGTGCATATCCATGTGTGCTTTCGGTGTTCTTTCAGGAGTCTTTTAAATGTAATCTTTGAGCCTGCTGAGGTAATAGCAGTAGGTAGGGTGTTCCAAATGTTGCCTATGTAGTTAGGGAAGAAGGAGTCCCCTGCTGTGTTGTTGGTCTTGGTGACCTTGATTATTTTTTTCTCGCTATAGCAAAGTTGTCTAGTTTTAGCTTGTAGTTCTAGTAGATTGGCCAGAGCTGGAGATTTGTCTGGGAGTAGTAGGAGATCATGTTATGGGAAGGAAAGTTGATAATTTAGGATATTAGGGAATTCAAGCCAGCTAAGATGTTTTAGGGAATGGCAGTGGTGGTCTCGGTAGGGGGCACCAGTAGCAAATTTTGCAATTTGATTGTAACAGGTGTTAAGTTTGACAATTTTGGTTTTGGGTAAGTTGGTGAGAATGGATGAGGGATAACATAGTGTGGAAAGGAGGTGAGCTTGAGCAATTGTTATCCTAGCAGGTTGTGTTAGAAATGGTTTATTTTTATCTAGTCTGCCCAGTTTTTGTGGACATTTTTAATGGTTTGATTTATATGCTGATCAAATTTGAGGTTATTATCAATGGTCACTCCTAGCAATTTAGTGTGAGTGTCAGGGGAGATGACAGTCCCATCCCTGGACACAATATTAAATCGGCTGGGTATTGTAGTAGATTTGTTAGGTGTAAATAGCAACAGTTTAGTTTTTTGGGGATTTAGCATTAGGTTTTTGTTAAGAAACCAGGTTTCAGTGGTATGGAAGGCTTTTGGGTTATACAGAGGAGTTTCTGAGGATCATTGGCTGAACAGAGAAGTGTTGAGTCATCAGCATATTGCATAACTGTTGCATCTTGACAGATACTGTGGAGGTTTTTGCTGAAAAAAGAGAATAGGAGGGGACCTACAATGGAAACTTGTGGGATTCCTGTGGTGCTTGGTAGCAGTGTGGATAGGTTGTTGTCCTACTTGATTACTAAGGCCAAGGTCAGTAAGGGCTTGTAGTAGTTTAAGATGGCTGACCATATCAAAGGCCTTTGATAGGTCCAAGAATATGGCAAAAGTTAGATTGCCTGTGTATTTATTTTGGTTGATGAGGTTTGTAAAAGAGAGTAGGGCGCTAGTTGTGCTATGAGAAGGCTGAAATCCATGTTGGGTAGGAGAGAGAAGTTGGTTGTTAAGCAGGTATGGCATAAGTTGGTGGTGTATACATTTCTCAAGTATTTTAGCTAGTGGAGGCAAGATGGCTATGGAGCGATAGTTGGTGAGGTTGCTGGAGGTACCGAGGTCTTCCAGATGGGTGGTATTGAGGTTTCTGAAATAGATCTGTTTAGAAGGATGGATATAGGGAAGGCAAGTTCGTCACCAACTGAAGGTATTCAGTAGGTATCCCATCAGCTGCTAGTGTAGTAGATTTAAGTTTAGATAGCAACCTTTTTACATAGTTGGTAGGGATGGGTTGAAATTGGAAGGTTGTTTTGGGTCTAGCTACAGGTTCTGGGTAATTAGTGGTGGTGGATATGGACTGTTTTTGAGCAAGATTAGAAATAGTTTCTATGAAGTATTTGTTAAATATGTCTGGTATATTTGTGATTTCGCTAGTGGAGGTTGGAGCTGGGGTGGAGGGTCTGCCAGGGTGGAGTAGCTTATTTATTCTTGCCTAGAATTTCTTGTGGTTGTTGTGATGCTTGTTTTGTAGCTGTAAGAAATAATTCTTTTTATGTAGGAAAACTGCTTTTCTTGTCTCATTCCTAAGTTTTTGGAATTGTTCCTTAGCTACTGGGGTTTTTGTGGCTCTCCAGTGATACCAGGCTTTGTTCCTTTCTGATATTCTATTTTTAGTCTCTCTGGTAAGCCAGGGAGCTGTTTTCATTTTGCATTTAATGGTCTGGGCTGGAGCGTGGGCATTTAGGATTTCTAGGAAAGTGTTACTGATATGGATTACGACTTCTTCTAGAGGTAGTACTTTTAGTATGTTCCAGTTGTGGTGCTTTAGCTCGAGTTTGAATTTGTTGGAGTTAATGTTTTTTGTGTTATGGGTTGTTTGTAATATGGGGGTTGGGTCAGCCTGGGTTTTGAATTTTAGTAGGAAGGTGGTTTGATGGTTGCTAAGGGAGGACGCCTGCTTGGTAAGAGGTGTTGGTCTTATTTATTAAGATCCAGTCTAGGAGGCTGTCTTTGATTTTTGCATTTCCTAGTTTAGTGCTTGTTTGGATGACCTGTGAGAAACTGTAGAGGTTGATATGGTTTGTGGAGTTAATAGCTGAACATGTGTTCCAATCTATATTAAAGTCATCGAAGATGATAGTTTCCTGGGACAGGTTTTGACTTGTCCATTGTAGGAAGGCTTCCATGGTAGGGATGTTGTTACCAGGTGGTATATAGCATGTGATAATGTTGAATTACTTTATGTTGCCAAGTTTGAGTTTAGCTAGGATGAGTTCAGAGTTATTGAAGGAAGGGATTTGTGGATTAATAGTGGTGATATTCAGGGTGTTTTTATAGAGTAATGCTACCCCTCCCCCCTTTTTAGACAGTCTATTGTGGCGTAGTACATTGTATCCAGTAGGAAGGAACTCATTGTCTGCTGTAGCCAGGATTCAGTCAGACATAATATATCAGGGGAGTAGGTGTATAGTAGTGCCTGCAATGAGTGTACCTTATTGTTAATACTGCGAATATGTAAGCTCAGCATTAGTAGGCTGGTTTTGGTAAAGTAGTGGGCAGAGGAGAAGACTGAATTAGCTGTGGTAGTTTGCATAGGGTTAGGCCCTGGATTTGGGTGTATGTCTCCTGCTAGGATCAGTTGGTAGTTTATATGGTGTAAGAGTTTGGAAAGTTTAGTTAGGATGGCTATATACTTTGTTGTTGGTGAGCTAGGAGTGATTGGGAATAAAATGAGTGAGTTAGGTGCTATTGTACTGTGATGGTATAGACTTGGGGATATGTGCTGGCTGTCGTGAGGAGTGTGAGAAATATAAGTGGAGGTATCTTTTGTTGGGGTAGAATAGGTAGCATTTAGTGTGGTTTGGTAGGAGGTGAGGTAGAGGGTTAGTGTTAGGATTAATAGGATAGTAAGACTGCATGAAAGGATCGCGGTTATTCTATGATTATATTATTATGCTATATACCCAGAAAGTTGACAAAATAACAGATATTTCAGAACTCGGGCCGATACTGGTTCACAGTGGCTTAAATTATTTTGCTCTAAAATAAACCTTTTGTATGGTCATGGAAGAGTCACTCCTTCCATGATTGTTAGAAGAAGACTGCATGTGCTGTTTGAACCTCCAAGAGTTCTACCTCCATATCAAAATTACTAAAGATCTCAGGAGGTATTTATGTCTCCAGGTTAGAGATACTCACTATCAGTACTAGGATCTACCCTTCGGTCACAGCTCTGCCCCCACATTTTTCACCAAGTGTATGCATGTAGTAGCAGCTCACCAGACAGCAAGTACAGAGCCAATAGTTTTCACTTAGTTATACGACTGGCTTCTTACTGATCCCTGTGTGAAGGAGCTGGTATAACCAAGGCACTCTCTGCTCATGTTTTTTTATTGAAAGTCCCAACTGGTTGTTGCTTAAACCCTACTGTTCATTGGCTGTACCTTGAAAAACAACTTTTGTTGAACCGTCTTGCCCTAAGGCAGGTTACTCTCCCTACAGTCATGTTGGTTTGTGCCAGCTGACATTTGCTTCACATCATTAAAGCTCATAGCAGCAGGAGCAGCAGCATTTGTTTGGGTACCTCTTGCTGGACTATTCATGAGACTACTCTACTGGACAGTCTGGAATGAGTAGTCTTGGAATATTGACCTTATGTCTCCTGCAATCTAAACACCCCTTGCCTGCAGGCACCACTTTCATTGGTGATAGGATGCCACCCATTTAATGGCAGGGAATCCCTTTTGCAGACACCTCAGGTGTTGTCCACCACACAAGCTCTTGCTCTAGGGTGGGCAGCACTGCAGCAGTCAGAAAGTTCAGGGTGGCTGGTCATAGGTTCATAGGTTCATAGGTTGGTACTAGGCTATCGGCCCTAGGGCTTATACAAGCCTAGCCATAACAATTCCCTGTCATCTCAGGAATCATATTCCCAAATAAATGTTTTGGACATGACAATGGCCTCTCTTATCCAGATGACCTTTCAGTACTCAGTTCCTCATGTCCATTCCAACAGCATATAGTATCTGGTAGATTAACATGCAGAGGGGCATATGCTTAAGCATTTTGTCATGAGTCTGTGAGGCTGTGGCAGTTGGCCAAAAAATAGAGCTAGGATCTGCACTATAATACATGCAGTCTTAATACACTGCACCACAGATACCGATATGATTCTGTCGTAGTCAATGTGGGTGTAAATTACCTGAGATGTACCTCACTGCACTATATAAAAAAAGACATTATAGATCTGTCTGAATATGTATTACAGACAGTAATGTGCCTTGCAATGAGCAAGACTTTACCTTCACCAAGGCTGATGCCCGAGCATGAATGGAAAATAATTGATTTTAATAATTGGCTTAGTTTTTGGTGTCACTGCAGGGGGATCCAATATTTATCAGCACGGGAGGACATGGTTAACAGACCATGTTGCTTAAGGATGGTCTGTACCTGTTCCTCCCACTCCACCCCTGGCTTTTGGATATTGGCTAAAAACATTAACCACTCCCTTTGAGCCTTTTTAGGCAGTGTCAAAATGACAAAACTAAAAACATAGCAAAAAAAAAAATTTTTTCAAAGTATCCTTAAGGTATTACTTCTCAATGTTAGGAGCCAAAGCAAGAAACTCCACACTGTCTAAGCTCTCCTGATTCACTCTGGAGAATATGGATGTCTGTGCTGTTACAGAGATGTGGTTTAAAGCTACAGAAAGTACTTCAAGAGTGAAGGCTGCAGTGCCTTCTACACACATAGGCCAACATCAGCAGGGACAAGGTGTGAAAGGTGGAGGTGACGCGATCTATGTTAGCAACAGTTACAACTCCAGGTTGGTCAAACAGGATGATGCCCTGGAGTTCATCCAAGTCGAAGTCACCACAGATAAGGTTCCTTACCATGTCCTGGCCACACTGTCTGACCCACAAAGCTCACAACTCTTACCTAGACCTACTAGACGTGCTTACCGTCCAACCAAAAATACTTTATTCATGGAAGACTTTAACTACCCCTCTATAGACTGGGAAATGTACACTGCCTGCAACTTACAGACACAATGTTTCCTTGACTTTGTCATTATGAACACCCTGGACCAGACAGTGCTCATTCCAACCAGAGGATTAAACATACTGGACCTTGTACTCACCTGGATGGGAGAGCATTACACCCTCCCTTGTGTCACATCCTCACCAGTGAGGTCAGCACACAAAGCTGTTTCTTTTGAAATAAAAATCAACCCAGGAAGTCCAACTAAACCTATAACAGTAGGAAATATTCTAAAGCAAACTACATTCGATTAAGTGATAGTCTTTCAAAATGCATGGCTCTCCCAAACCCTGAGAACAGAGCTACCTAGTTGTACCTACCAGAGGTAAGTCCAAATCTAACACCAAAAACAAACCCCACTACTGAAGCCCTTACCTTAACAGGGTACAAAACAAAATAAAAATGTCATGGCCAAAATCAGAAAGAGCTACTCTCAGTGAGTCAAGAGCTCTTTGATCCAACTAAACAAGAAACTAACAGGTCTAATTAAGTTCAAAAGGCCAATTATCAGGTCAGTACAGCCTCCCAGACTAAGAACATTTACAAGGCCTTCTTCAGCTATGTCAGGAACCTTAAAGGTAACACTGAACAGTTTACAGAACTGGTCGGAAATGGCGCAACGTTCACTGACCAGGGTGACATAGTGAATCTACTGGCTGATAAATTTAGCTCTAAATACACCTGCATTCCCTCCACTACCTACTATGAAATCCCTTCTAGTATATATCCAACTTAGCAACAGGGAGCAGGTCCTTGGCGGCATTCAATAAGGCAAAAAACACTACTTCAGTGGGGCCCAACAATATACCTGTTTGCCTCCTAAATAGCCTAAACATGACCTAGTAGGACCACTTGAGGTGCTTTTCAACTACAACCTCAAATCAGGTTATGTGCCAGGTGAATGAAGAGCTGCAATGGCCATTCCTCTTCGTAAGGCTGGACCATCAAATGAGCCCAGGAACTACAGACCCATTGGTCTGACAAATCTAATATGCAAAGCCATGGAAAGAATTATCATGGAAATGATCAACAAGGTCAGTGGCAACCCTCAGATGCTGGACCTATGCCAGTTTGTCTTTGTTAAAAGAAGGCCTTGCCTACTCAACCTGGTTGACTTCTTCAAGATGGTCAACAAGGCAATGGATGAGGGGGAAAATACTGCATACCACCTAGCTTGACCTGGGCAAGCTGTTTGATACAATACCCCACTCAGGTATTATTGACAAACTCTCAGAACTAGGCATAAATCTCTACATAACTTGCTGGATTGCAGTCTGTCTGACAGATAGGACTCAATAAGTCAGGATTAGTGAGACCACCTCCACCAGGAGACTGGTCACCAGTGGAGTACCCCAGAGCTCTGTGTTAGGCCTCTACTTCTCAGAAGTCAAGGCTAATGTCTAAGGACTGTGGCTCACCCCATTTGCAGATGACTGTAAAACTGGGAGCTATCATAGACAGCAGCATCCTACAAGAGGGTCTAACACAAACAAATGACTTTTGCCAAAGCCACGGATTGAAACTCAACAAGAAGAAATACATTATAGTGCCCTTTGGGAAATCTAAATACTTCATTGATAAAACACCCTTAAGAGTTGACCCAGTAGTTAGGGATCTGGGGAAAAATGTAGACAGTAATCTGATTCTCAGCCTAACCAGGCACTTGCAACAGCTTGAACACTGTCAAAGGTTCCTCATCAGGAGAATCCAGGTTATGAATACCCTGTCCTACTCATATTGCCTTAAGGCTCTATCTCTGTACTCAGTCTTCTACAGGTTAATGAGGGTCGATCTATGCCTGGCACATAAGGCATCCTCAGAGCCAGCTCTGATGGATCTCTTGAACATCCTGAAAACAAACAACACTAGAAACTTTAGACTGAAGGACATGAAGTTTACCTGTGACATAAAAAGTGCATGCTGGGGAGATCAACATGTGTCTGAAAGGATCCTCAAATTATGGAATAAGCTCCCCATCCACTGCTCTGGCTCCCATATCTGATAGACAGAATTCAAAAGAAAGCAAATTAATTCCCAAATAACATACCGCCTACATAACTCTTACCTACCTCCTTATTAACATACTCCATCATGTAGGCATCCAAGGTACATGGAGACAAAACTGGGTTGGGCTGCATGGCTAAGCTTATGAAGAGCCTGTCGGTCGTTAACCTAGTATAAGTCTATGAATCTATGAACTTCTTGACTGTCAACAGTATTCCTCGTAAGGCCAGTTCTCTGTCAGACAAGTGCAGTCACTGTCCACACATAACTTGTGAATGGTCTCTGACATCTCAGTAGTCAAGGAGATTTTCTGTTTATTGGACAGATTAGTGCGTGATCTGTTCTCATCTCCAGTGAAAAAGCACACCAAGTACTTTTTTTTATCTTCCCCTGTCTGCACAAGATCAGCTCAAGCATAAAGTAGTTCACAGATGGCATCCTGGTGTCCTCTACACATTTCTCCCATTTCCTCTGATTATAGGATTTATTCTGAAAGCCTTATTTCTCACTGTCAGTGTTGTGTTAATTTTTCTTTTTTGGCATTGTAAGATATGACTCCTTGTGCTGCAGCATTAAATTCTGCAAAAGCAATTGTGACTGCAGCCTTTCAAGATGGTGCTTTCTCCACTTCAGGCAACCTTACACAGCCCTATACTTTGTAAAACTGGCAGCATGACTTCTCTAAGTCTACTGACAGCCTTCACTCCTGTTTTTTTTTTCAGACACGCTAATCATTATTGTTTGTACTTCTCAAAGACGTTTCAGTTCAACATGCAACTCTATGAATCATACTACTGCGCATACTTGTAACTGCATTAATCTTTGTAGCTCAGTTCCTGCTACTGTAGATGAGCTACAAACAACTCACACATGTGCATGCAAACTCTTCTTACCTGTGCTTTCTGGCATGAAGTAGGTGCATGTGTGCCTATTCTAGGAATGCAGCACCCAGTCGGCATTAAAGCAAGTTGTAAAATACGAGATAGGGTGATGTCACACATCAGTGAGTGTGGCTCACACCCTAGTAGGCTCGGTTTTACACTGGTCTTCATTCTTACTTGAACCTGTCATGGAGAGGATGTCCTATGTGAAAGCTGAGGATGAGATGGAGGGAGAAAAAGACTAAAATGCTCCTTCACATGCTGCAGATGACATAGGTTCATGGGTGTGTCCTAGGCTAATGGCCCTGGAGCCTTTACAAGCCTAGCCCATGAGATTACATTGGTATCATGCCACCCAACCTTAGTTCCCAGTACCTCTGTCGAGTAGAGCCTCTGCAGTGATCCCAGGGTGAATTTTCTATTTCCCATCCACTCATCAAGATTTCTCTTGATGAGGGTCAGTGAGGTACTCTGCTTGACATGTATGTGAAGTCTATTCCATACCATGGGCAGTCTCAGGGTATGAACCTATCCCTCCAGCATGTTCTGTTGATTGTGGTAATGAGGTTGAAGTCTCTGGAGTGTGTGGTGTGGAGGGAATTGGGATTTCTTTAGACGTAGCATTTCTAACAGAGCTGAGTCAGACATGGCCTTGTAAGTCAAGCAGAGATCACATCTATGTAGACGATATGACACAGAGAATAGTTTTAATAGAGTTTTTTTAGTCTGTCCATATAGGACAAGTGTTTAAGGCCTAGGATCCTCTTAGTGAGGTACTTTTGCGGCCTCTCCAGTTGTTGCAGGCAGGTGTCTAGTTAGGTACATGCCAAATGGGGCATTGTACTTGATGATTGGCCTAATGAGTGAAGAGTAGAGGGAGACAATGACCTCTTTCTTTCTGGATGCAAAACCCTTAGTAATGAGATGTGCCACATAGAAGGACTTTCTGACCACAGTGGCAATGTGGTGGTCAAAAGAGAGGTTGCTGTCGACCTGTATTCCCAGATCTCTTATAACGCCTTCTGTGTTCAGTGGACTACTGTCGATGTGCTAATTCATGGGAACCAGATTCTTCCCAAAGGGGATGATTACACATTTTTTGGCATTGAGCTCAAGGCCATGGTTCTGACACCAGTCGTTGGTCTCAGTGAGGCCTTTCTGTAGGCTGTCAACATCACTTGGGGAGTTAATAATAGCTTTCAACTTGCAATTGTCTGCAAACTTTGTCAGCCAGAGTCTCTTCGTGCTGGCCTGGACTTCAGAGAAGTAGATACCAAACAGGAGAGGACCCAGGACCAAACCCTGGGGACTCCACTCATGACTGATTGGCAGTCTGACTTGGAGTCAGCTACTTTCACACTGTGGGTTCTATCTGTGAGTCAATTTACAACCCACCTAGTGATATAGGAGTTGATGCCTAGCTTAGTGAGTTTTTCTATGATTCCTGAGTGGGGAATGGTATCATAGGCCTTGGCTGGATCAAGGTAGGCTGTATGAACCACCTTGCCTTCATCCACAGCTCTCGTGACTGACTCAAAGAAGTCGACCAGGTTGAGCAGGCATGATCTACCCTTCACAAAACCAAACTGTGTGGGATCCAGAGTTTGGAGATTCCCTATATCCTTGTTTATTAGGTCTATAATGATGCTTACATAGCTTTGCATATCAGACTCATCAGGCTAATGGGGCAATAGTTCCCAGGGTCTATAGTCGCTCCTCCTTTGTGTAGAGAAATGACTGTAGCAGTGCACCATCCGGTAGGGACAAAACCTGAGGTGAGGCTGTTATTGAACAGGGCACACAGGTGAGGTGCCAGTTCACTATGTAGTTCATGTAGAACACAGCCAGGGATATTGTCAGGTCTCATAGAAGCTGTATTCCTGGCCCTGGACAGTGTTGTTTTAACCTGTGCAGCAGTAATACTAGGTGCCTGGCAATCTACTGGTATTGTGATTGGTCCTTTGGGGGATGGCTAAAGTTGGCACTGAATCTGTTGGACAGTATATTGGCAATATCTGCTGGCTCGGTATAGGAGGTACCATTGTGCAGTAGCTCAGAACAAATCTGAGTATTGATGTGGAGATTCTTTACATAACTATAGAAGGCATTGTGGTTGTCTTTACTATTTGCTGCAATTCTCTTTTCATAGCTAGCTTTAGAGGATTTGATGAGGGATTTCAACTTTTTGTTGAGTGTGATGAGAGTTTTTCCAGTCTTGGGACTTCACCTTACTCTGCATCAGTTTCATCTTTCTTTTGTAGAGTTTGTTTATGGCAGGGGACCACCAGATTGGCTTCCTTCTTTTGGAGTATAGCATTTATGGTGAGATCCATGCATTTGTGTACGTGTTCGTACATTGCATTGGTGTATGATTCCATTTGCATGGGTGTCATGAAGTTAGCCACCTCTGTTCTTAGGACCCCAAAGTTAGCTTTGGAGAAGTTTTTCATTGTGGTTACCTTTGTGGAGGGTGGGGTGGGGGTGGGAGGGATGTGGATTTCCAAGGTGATTAGTTTGTGGTCAGATCTAGCCAGGGAGGAGTTGGCTATTGGTGTAGATCAACGGTCACCCATGTTAGTAATGACCAGGTCAAGGATGTTGCTACCTCTAGTGGGGGTAAGAACGAATTGGTCCAAGTCATTGGCCAGAGAGCCATGAAGAAAAGATAAACATCTGGATTCAGTTAGGGGATGAATTAAGTACTTTGACTAGCCCCCTCCCTACAGCAGATCAGTGCAGGTGCAAGTATGATAATTTACACAGGCAGAGGCATAACCAGCTAGTGTTGTGGGCAGAGGTTCAGGAAAGGAAGCCAGAGTTCTGCAGCAAGTATTACATTTCCATTTCTTCTGCAGTAGTAAATATGATGTAAATTGTCTAGGTGTATTAAAAATGTTCTAATGAGTTTGCGAAGAAATGTATAATTAAATTAAGTATATCATAATAAATATGTCAGGAGAATTACTACTACAAAAGTTTACAATGGTTTGTATATCCCATCAAGTGAGTAAAATACTGCTGACTTCTCTGTCAGTTTAGTGTAACTGTACAAATAAATAATAGGGCTGTGGTGGTGCAGCGGTTAGCATTGTCGCCTCACAGCAAGAGGTTCTTCGGTTCAATTCTCGGCTGGAGTTCCTTCTGCATACTGCTGATCTGCTGTGGTGACCCTTCACTGGGAAAAGCCAAAAGACTTGTATACTGGGATAATGCCTACACTTTAATAATAATCATTTAAATTTTCTGTTACCTGCTTCTGCTGCTCCTGCAGCTATATTACCATCTTAATACATCATGTTAAGATACCAAAAATAACTTCAGGCAACACAGCTCAGCAGAAAAGAATAGTCTCATGTATTGCACAGAATATATGTACAAGTGAGACAAGGTGATCAAGGTCCTTTCCCCCAGAGCAGAAAAAGTTTTGTTTTATGTTATTTTTTCACTCAAATCAACTATATTGTTACTATTATTTTTCAGCCACTGGCCAATTAGAAATGAACACCTTTGCATTATTTTGCTAGCTAAGAATCTGTAGTTTTCATATTAAGCAAAAGTTCCAAATTCCAAAATAGAACTTTCTACACTGGCCATGCAGACACTTTTATACTAGCAGAAAATAAGTAATCAAAAGCAGACTAAAACTATCAGGGATTCATTTTTAAATGAAGCAAACTTCAAAACAGAATATTCATTAAATAATTTTTCTTCTCATACACTTCTTCCTTCACATTCAGTTCTCATGATGATATATTAAGACGTAGATGTTGTGATGGGTCTTTACACTGGGCCAGCAATGTAAAACAGAAAACAGGAGCATACTGAATACAATAAACAACAATGTTTCAACCACAGAGATATAAAAAAATAATACAGTTGGATAGTTTCTCACAGATGCGGAAAACAATACTAAACTATTCTCACTAAATGTCCTTGACTGATTAAAAAATTACTGTTCCCTTACTAGAGCAAGGCAAGCTGGTGTGTGCTGAGTGTCTTACTACAGCAAAAGCCAGACAATATCTCTCTTTGTCTGTGTGGATGTGTCATATATATATCCTGTCAGAAATCTTTCCTGTCATGTTCCAAAGTACTGCTGCGAGAGGTCCAAAGAAAGCAGATGCTGGTTAGAGGATGGCATCACCTCTGGTCACCTGACTCTTGTACAATACACACAAAGAACTTTGAAATTTTGTTATAGGTTCATATGTTCATAGGTCGGTACTAGGCTATCTGCCTGAAAGCATTTATAAGCCTAGCCAGAATGTATTGGCTTTCACCCCCCCTTAGATTAGTTCCCTGTGCCTCTGTCCAGCAGAGCCACTGAAGTGATCCCCACGGCAGACTTTCTGTTTCTCATCCACTCATCAAGATTTTTCTTGAAGAGTGCTAGTGAGGAGCTCTGCCTAATGTATATTGGAATCTTGTTCCAAAGCATGGGAAGTCTCTGGGACAGGAATCTATCCCTCTAGCACATCCTATTTATTGTTGTGGTGAGGTTTAGATCCGTAGAGCGTGTGGCTCGAGGGGATAAGGTTTTCTTTAGGTAGAGCATATCCATCAATTCTGGGTTGGACATGGCCTTGTATATCAGGCAGAGATCACGTCTGAGCAGGCGGTATGCAACCAAGTACAGCTGGAGTTTCTTCAGTCAAGCTACACGGGGCATCTGTTTGAGGCCAGTGATCCTCTTGGTGAGGTACTTCTGTGGTCTTTCCAGCTGTTGCAGGTGTCTTGTAAGGTATATCCCAGATGGGGCGTTGTACTCTACGATGGGTCTGATGAGTGATGAGTAGAGGGGCGCAATGACCTCTTTTGATCTGGATGCAAACCCTTTTGTGATTAGGTGGGCCACATAGAAGGATTTTCTAACCACTTTGGCAATGTGATTATCAAAGGAGAGATTACTATCTAATTGGGTCCTCAGATCCCTTATTACGCTTTCTGTATTTAGGGGACAACCACCTATGTGGTAGTTTGCAGGTACTTTGTTATTTCCAAAGGGAATAACTATGCACTTTTTGGCATTTAGCTTGAGGCCATGATTTTGACACCAGGTATCTGTCTCAGTGAGACCCTTTTGGAGGATATCTGTGTCAGCCGGTGAGTCAATTATAGCTCCTAGTTGGCAGTCATCTGTGAACTTGGTCAGCCATAGTCCTCCTGTGCTTGTCTGTACCTCTGAGAAGTATATGCCTAACAGGAGGGGCCCTAGGACTGAGCCCTGGGGAATTCCACTTGTAACTGGTTTAGAGTCAGACCTAGTTCCCACAACTCTCACCATGTGGATTCTGTCTGTGAGACAATTGGCAACCCATCTTGTGACATAAGGGTTTATGTTCAAGCTGGTGAGCTTGTCTGTAATACCAGAATGGGGAATGGTGTCGAAGGCCTTTGTGAGGTCTAGGTAGGCTGTGTGTACCACCTTTCCCTCATCTATAGCCTTGATAACTGTCTCAAAGAAGTCCACCAGGTTTAGGAGACATTATCTGCCCTTAACAAAGCCGAATTGGGTAGGGTGCAGTGTTTGGAGGTTCCCAATGTTGCTGTTAATGAGTTCCATGATGATGCGCTCCATAGCCATGCAGACCAAGCTAGTCAGGCTTATAGGGCAATAGTTCCCGGGGTCTGTTGTGGCTCCACCTTTGTGAAGCGGAATAACCATTGCTGTGCACCACTCTATGGGTATGTAGCCCATGGAGAGGCTGAGTTTGAACAGTGTGTTTAGGTGAGGGGTAAGTTTGTCTTTGAGCTCGTGTGGGACGCAGCCTGGGACACTGTCCGGTCCCATTGATGCTGTGTTTTTGGCTTTGGAGAGGGCTATTTTAACCTGAGTGTCTGTGATTTCAGGGGCTCTACATTCTTCTGGTATGGTTATTGGCCCTTTTGGGGGTGAGTAGGGGGTGAAGTTTGCACTGAACCTGTCTGCCAGGATGTTGGCAATATCGGTTGGTTCAGTGTATTTTGTGCTATTCTGCACTAACTCCGAGCAGATCTGAGCATTGCCACTTAGATTCCTGACATAGCTAAAGAATGCCTTGTGGTTATCTTTGGAGTCCTTGGCAAATTTTCTTTCAAAGCTCGCCTTGGACGATTTTATGAGTGATCGTAGTTTCTTGCTGATACTGATCATGGATGTCTTCCCTTCTTGGGATTTTACTCTTTTCTGTACCAGTTTCCTCCTTCTATTGCATAGCTTGTTTATGGCAGGGGTCCACCAGACTGGTTTCCTTTTCTTGGAGGAGTGAGTCTTGGTTTTGCTTGGGATAGCACAATCTGTGCATTCTTGTAGGTGCCCGTAGAAAGCATTAGTAAAGGATTTTGCAGCTTGGACAGCGTTATCCTTTAGCATGGGGGCTTTGAAACTTTCCACCTCCGTCTTAAGTAACATGAAGTTTGCTTTTGAAAAGATTTTCATGGTGGTTTCCTTGTCCGGGGGTGGGGGCAGAATGTGGCTATCCAAAGTGATTTATTTATGGTCAGATCTAACCAGCAAGGGATTGACCTCCGGTGTGGAACACCGGTCGCCCATGTTGGTGACGACCAGGTCCAATATGTTGTCACCTCTGGTGGGAGTGTTGATCAGTTGTTCCAGGGCGTTTGAGTTTATAAATTCTAGGAAATGTTGGGCAAGGGAGTTAGTACTTGAGTAGTTCTCCCAGTTAATGTTTGGGTAGTTGAAATCACCCAATATTAGGGTGTTTGGTAGGACCTTTATGTTACCCAGTGTTTCCAGAAATGCAGAATGGGGGTCCTGGGACATGGTGGGTGATCTGTAGCAAGCTACAATTTGAATTGCAGTTTTGCCCATTGTTAGTTGCACGTGGATAATCTCTGAAGCATCGTGCTGTGCCACTAACCTGGAGGTGTGGGCATCCTTGATGAATATGGATACTCCCCTGCCTTTTGTATTTTGGTCCGGGTTCTTATAGCTTTCAGATGCTGCCACAGATCTTAGCAAACTTTCCACTCTTCCAGGGTTCTCTGATAAACATACAGATTTGATCAGGTGCAGCAATACAACCTAATATACATGCATACATTCTTTCTGTCCAACAGGACATACTGTTGATGCATTTTTAATGCAAGTAACTTTACAGATATATTTTTAACTCAAACATTTGTAGAAATCAGTGTGATGGTCAAATAACATAAAATTCTTTACAAAACTCCAGCTAGCTATGCTGGCATATATACACATATATTGCCCTACTCTCCTTGGCACAGATGACACTATCTCATAACATCACAGAGGACCATGGGATATATACAAATGACCCCTTAAGGACATACCAGTGTTTTCATTTCATGGCTTCTGAATGCCCACAGCCTTTTACTTTTTAAGTCATTATAGGTACATTCAGGTCAATATAGATGAACCCCACTAGCTGTAGACATGCCATGTTTCAGCCTTTTTCTGACATATGGGCCTCTACTACATGAGGTTTAAGATAGCTAGTATTTCCTCAGGAAATTCATTTAATGCAATCTTGTGTATTGACTAGCATTTCTATGGTATTACATTGGGATGAAACGGCTAGGCTTAAAATGACCTCCAGGTCGATATCCTAGTAATCCTTTATGATCCTATGATATTACACAGTGAAAACTCCAGCTTGACTGGGTATTTATTGCAGTTTTTATAGAACTGTCTTTCGGACAGACCAGTTTTCTCTTTGATTTGGATATTTATTAGTGTCATAAACCTGTAATAAATCCTATAGCTGTGTCAAGGATTAGAACCACAATGAAAAAGCCTAACAGGGTCAGGGGCTGTGTAGTGCATGACAGATTATGATACTTGTGACTGACAAGTTGATCAAGTTCATAGGCTCATGGGTTGGGAGGGTGGCCTAATGGTTAAGGTGTTTGCCTTTCAAGTACAAGGTGCAGGGTTTGAGCCTTGCAAGAGGT
>NC_056747.1:965094091-965139091 GCF_019279795.1 Protopterus annectens
ATACAACTCTGGCACCTGCTGGAAACTTCAAGTTCTGAATAGAAATACATCTAGCCTGTGAATTAGTAGCAGCCTAAGTAAAACATGTCATGTATAATGAAGCAGAGTGCAGTGTCTTTCACACATACAATGTACGTCTTCAATAAATGTGTGACCACCGACAAATTCTCTTCATGTCATTTGAAGTGTAAAACAGCGGATGTTTATACACTCTATACATTTTAAATTGGATAAAATTGTGTTTATTTTGTGTTCATGTGACATGTCCGTGGAAATCATATATTCTCATATTTAGCTTTTAGAAAGTGTAGTGCAAACTAAGACCTGGAAACCATCACATAACAGTGATTCCAAGCATTGCTCTCAATTTCCTACCTCAATTTCTTACCTCCAAAATCAGAGAAAAAAATTATTTTATTTTGACATTTGTTGACTGGGTATATCCGACTGAGCATGAGCCCTTTTTCAGCGGAGGCCCAGGGAGAAAAGCTCCAAAAATAGAACACATTGAAGATACAAATATTAATTATTAATATACAAGGCTTTGAAGACAATCATTAATCTGAATTCAGAGATCGATGTATACATACACACACACACACACACACACACACACACACACACACACACACACACACACACACACACACACACACTAAAAAGTACAGTTTTGATAAATCAGCCAGCAGTGGGGTAGAGAGTACAACAAAGAATTGTAGTTACTGTAGTGGATAGAAGAACAGATAAAACAAGGTCAGGGGTAAATAGAATAAGAGAAAGAGTACATCCCAGTGGCGCAGTCTTGAGCAGTTCATAGAAAGAACAGAGTGGATGGGGGTAAGGGAAAGCTAAGACTAAGAATAACTGGAGAAGAGAGTTAGGTTGGGTTTTGGCAGTGGCAGTTCCAGGAGTTCAGTAAATTTTGAGATCTTTTTTGAATTTGTGAGCATTGGATATGGTTCTAATGGACAGGGGTAGTTTGTTCTAGTTTAGAGCAATTGGGTAGCTATAAAGATGTTGGCCAGTAGTTCTTTTAGGCTTGTAGGATTCCAAGTTGACTTGGTCAGAGCTCCTAAGAGTCTGAGTAGGAGTATATAGAGAGATGAGGGAGGAGATGTCAGGGCAGGAGGTGGGTTTGTTTAGGATGGAGTGACTGATAAGCAGTTGAGGTAGTAGGAGCTGGAGGGGGAATTCTAGCCAGTTTAGAGATTTGAGAAAGAGGTATAATAGCGATACTCAGTGACACTGTTTTAAAATATTAGTAGTACTATATTGAAAAGTTGTCAGAATAAGAGAATGTGAACTGCTATGCAGTTTGTGAAGTAAAAGAACTTTATAATTCTAATTCTTGTCATTATTTATTAAATAGAATCCACTGCATTTGCTCTCAAAATTACTAGCTTTAGGAGGGATTATGAAGGACAGAGAAATATGCTGATTCAAACTCAGGGACAACTGAGTGATGTGACGCCAAGTGGTTTTCTTTATTTATGAAATTAAACACTTTAATGTTTCTGAAATACATTTTCTTAATAAAAATACTAGAAGCAAACTAAAGAATTCTGCCTTAGAGGGTTTACTCTAGGATGGCAGTGAAGTACAGCAGATTCGCAACACCCCTGTGTCACACTGCTTTGCCTTCTTGACTGGTTATTGGCTAGGATGCCTCATGCTTTCTGTTTTGTGTAGATTTTTATGTGGGAGTCCAACTTCTACCCACATTCCCAAATCATGGTGACAGTTGGATTGATGAGACTAAATCAGAACAAAATGTGTGTTTTTCGTATGCATAAGGGTTCCATTGCTTTCTGAGGTAGGCAGCTGCATCAGCTCCCCACAAACATCTTGAAACTGATAAAGCAGGCATAGGCAATGAGTGTTAGCTCTGTAGTTTCACCTCCCACCATAGCTCTCAGCTGCTGCCATTTTTCCTCCTATTTGTTGTCGTGTCCCTCGTAAAATTTTTCACTTTCTCATAAATCACTGAAGATTGCAGTCAGTCAATAGTGACAGACATTAGAATTTCAAACCTCCTACTCTTCGATTTATGCATGTTAACACACACTCTGTTTTTCTCTTACCTTTCTAAATGAATTAGAGTAATATTAACAAACTGACCCTGATGTTGGCCTTTATCCTTTATGATTTTGGTTTGTTCCTGAACAAAGATGTTAAGATCCATGCTCCTTGCAATGGCAAATTTGAAACTGGTGTTAAAAAAAACATTATGTATAGAACATACAGAGAACATGTTTTCTTCTTCTTTAAACAATTTTTCTGTTAATATGTTAGCTTTAAAGTGTAAACTGTTTTGCATTCTTAAATTGACTCCATCTGCATTAGCATAGCAACATGTCTCATTGTTCCTGTATTTATTTATTTTTTTTAATTTTCCCTACCAGTAAATAAAATAAGTAAAATATACTGATTTGTTTATCAGATTTTTAAAAATGGTGGATCAGTTATCAATAATTGCACCATATTCAATTGACGAGTGATTATTTAAGTCTATGTTACAACACCAAAATGACAGCACTGTAGCATTGGTGGTATAGTGGTGAGCATTGCTGCCTTCTAAACAGTTGACCTGGGTTTGATTCCTGGCCAATGCAAGAAGTCTGTACATTTAAGATTTTTTTTTCTGTGAACTGCTGGAAAGCTGATAGATTTGCTTTGAGCTGCAGAATTGGAATCTATTTCAAACTGATAAGTACACTTTTTGCAACTTAATTTGCACTGTGCTGTATTTATACACTTGCCTATTATTTATAGTGGTGCTGTATTAATTCTGTCTCTTGTCTCCACTGTATTTCTCTCACCCACCCTCCCTGTTCTTGTGTTGGTGTTAATCTTGGTGGCTTTGAAACTTCTCGCCCCTCTTGTAAGTTTGTACTTGGATACTCCTTCTGGTCCTATCTCATTTGCTCACTCATTTGAGTGCAGTGAGATCATATTCTGATTTCAGGCACTCCTACTGTGTACAAAGAGAGCATTTGAGAAGGACAACCCCTGTAGCCTCTTAATCCTGCTGTGTTCCCTCCCTCAAAAAAAAAAAAAAAATATATATATATATATATATATATATATATATATATATATATATATATATATATTCAGCTACTCTTACTGTAACTGTCTTAGTTGCTGTTCTGCGTGCTGTTACTTACTCTGCACTTATTACTGCTTGTTATTAGCCTTCTAATTTAATGCTTTCTACACTTGTTTTTTAGTCATCTGTGTTAATTTAATTGCATTTAAACTGTATTTGCAGTAATACTGATACACGTATGCTAGCCTGCACTGCATTTGAATTGTATTTACTGCTGTTTTAGCTGCTTTTCTGTAAACAAAGAAAAAAAAAAAGAAAAAATTCCTAGCTTGTTTCCCGCCTTTTCTGTAACTTGTCTAGTCCAAATACAGACTTGCTATATCCAAGACTGTTGGTAAGCTTCTGAGCCCCGCAAGCTTTTCTGTCTTGGAGGGAAGCCTTCTAGCTTATCAGTGGGAATGGTAAGCACTAGGTAGCCTATCTACCACAAGAGGAGTGGTTCTGGCTCAGAAATTGTAGTTTATTGGCCGTTTGGGCAGTTTCTTCCATCTCTCTCAACTTTCTGGTTTTAAAGCCCGTGTTTGTGCTTGATCCCCACCTTTCCCCATAACTAGTCTAATCCAGGTACATATTTGCTGTATCCAGGACTGTTTTAAGCTTCTGAGCCCCCCAAGCCTTTGTGTTGGAGTGCAGCCTTCTCGCTTATCAGTGGGAGTGGTAAGAACTAGGTTGCCTGTCTACCACAAGAGGAGTGGCTCTTGGCCCAGGAATTTTAGTTTATCGATCATTTGGGAAGT
The DNA here is from genome assembly GCF_019279795.1 of Protopterus annectens. Lineage (NCBI taxonomy): Eukaryota > Metazoa > Chordata > Ceratodontiformes > Protopteridae > Protopterus > Protopterus annectens. Next base: position 965,097,938 of record NC_056747.1, read on the forward strand.
TGTCCGTCTCTTTCAACTTTCTGGTTTAAAAGACCACATCTGCGCTTGTTTCCCATCTTTCCTGTAACTAACCTATTGGAAAGCGCTAGAAAGCCTTAAACTGATACAAGCCTTCTAGCTTAAAGAGAGAGACTTTGGAGTGATTGAGTATCAGTTTTCTGTATTTTCTTGCTGTGCTTAACTGTTTTCCGCCTAAATGCTGATTTTTCCAGCACTTATTGTGATTTAAAAGCTTGTTTTTTTTTCACATAGGGCCGGATTTACAAAAGCGTGCAAGGAGTTGTAGAGTAGTGTAAGATGTCAAACGGGAAATATGTCTGCCGTGGGATTCAGGAACAGCCGGCAGGGGCGTGCACGAAAGCTGCTAAAGCTACTCTTGCATGGACAGCATCATGGTATGCAAATTACCTCATTTGCTGCTGAAAGCTATACAAATGAGGTAAATTTTCAATCCAGGAAACACTAACCTGTCCGTGGAAGATTAGTGTTATCTGCAGAAACATACTCCGTTGGTAACGGAGTACCATTCTGCAAATAGTTAAACGGAGCTATGACAGCTCTAAATAAAGGATGCATACAGTTGAGGAAGTATGTCAATGGCCAAATATAAGGCCATTGGCATTTATAAATGTTTAAAAATATAAAAATCTAACTTTTTTCCCCGATCTCCGATGTTTAAGCATAGTGCAGCACCGCACAAACATGCGGCGGTTTAAAAAACAAGAAAATAATTTAAAAATAGCCAAAAAAAGGCATTTTCACTAAAAAGCCTATCCTGCCATGCAGGTGAATGGTAGGCTGAAGACAACATGGCCACTGAATAGTGGTTGCTAAGGGGGGAGCTCAGTGTGAGAGATGTAACCATGCATTAGCAGGCAATCCTATGCAAATGAGGATAACGATAGTGAATCCCAATTTTCCCCAGCATGTGAGTCATGTCCCAAGAGTGTAAGAGTAGGAGTAGGTGAGTAGCAGAGTAGAATATAGGTGACATCATGAGGGTGTGTGTCAGAAAGGCTGTAAGCTAATTGGAGCACAGTGGCTTGTGTTTGCCCTGAATTGCTCAGGATTGCAAGAGGCATGCCTACAGTTGTCCTATTTGAAAACCTGAAACCAAAGGTGCACACTGTTACAAGATCGGAAATTTCTTGCAAACATGCACACAGCGTGTGCGTGCGCACGTTTGTGCTTGTTTGCGCAGCGCTGCCTCGGGCAGAAACAGAAAGGCAAAAGGAAGGAAAAGAAATAGTAGGAACCACGGAGAACTAGCAGAGCTGCCAGGTGAAATATATCATAATCAGCCAATTACACAGGCAGCAGACTATCCCATCCCAGCCCAGCCCTTTAAACTCTGCAAACAGCATTCCCCCCCCTGTTTTTTTCCCAATAACTCTGCAACACTGCAGTATACAAAGAGGGAAAGCTTAAAAAGCTTAAGTCAGACAAAATGTTAGGGGCTGCTCTTGCTATCATAAACCAACATGTGCAAGGTGCTGAGGGTGCCGATGTTGTGAATGCTGCTGAGCAACCCACAGTGAGGAGACGGAGAAGAGTGTACAGACCCAGGGTAACCTACCAGGGGCTACATGAGCTGGAGATAGTGGAGTGCTATAGGGTGGACAGAGACCTCCTGCAGAAAATTGTTGAGCAGTGCTGGCCATGCCTCAAACACAGAACCAACAGAGGGGAACCCATCCCAGTGGATACCAAGGTATGTGTTGGCATAAGAATACTAGCTACAGGTACCTTCCAAAGACCAACTGGTGATATGATGGGGATTTCACAGGCATCAGCATCCAGAGTACTCCACCAGTTTCTGGATGCCATGTCAGCACATGTCGGTGACCACATAAATTTCCCCAATTCCCGTGAGGCATTGGCCAGCAATATGCGTCTTTTCCACCAAATAGCAGAATGCCCTGAGGTAGTGGGTGCAATAGACTGCACGCACATACGCATCAAAGCACCACCCGGTGAGCGGGGTAGGGTCTACATCAACTGCAAGGACTTCCCTTCCATCAACTGCCAGGTTGTGTGTGATGCCCAGGGCATAATAATGAATGTGTGTGCTGGCTGTCCTGGAAGCTATCACGATTCCCACATCTGGCATCTGACACATCTGTACCAGAGATTTGCCAATGGGGACATCCCTGATGGTCACCTAGTGGGGGATGCTGGATATGCACTGGAGCCATGGCTGATGACACCCATCAGAAATGCCCACACACCTGAACAAGAACTCCATAATGAGGCACACGCACAAACAAGAAACATAATTGTGTGTTTGGGATGCTCAAGAACTACATGTACCCAAATTGTTATGGTATGTGCCATGCTACACAATATGATCCTGCGGAAACAGCTGCAGCAGGAACAGCATGGGGCAGGGCCAAACAGCCCTCCACCATTGCCAAGGCCTGCACAGGCACAGCGTGACTTGGAGGAACAACCTGAGCCTGCCCCAGTAGGCAGAAGGAGGAGTGCCCAGTATTCCCTGGCCTTGGCATAGAGGCAACGCATAGCACATACACTGACTCAGTAGGAACCCTGGAAATGACACCTCTCTCTGACTCTCCCATACAGTAAAGGGATGCCTAACTTGACACTACCTGTTTTCAAACATGTATAGGGAGTGTACTATGTGCATCCAACATAGGCAGCCCTGCAGCACCACATGAGGCATGCGTGCCCTATTTTAAGCAATATAAAGCACTGCTAAGCACATTTTACCAGTATTGAGCATATTTAAATACAATTGCGTGTAGCTGCGCACCGCACTAACCAGCGCAACGCTGGGCAATGTCGAGCAACGTTAAGCAACGTTGAGCAACGTTGGGCAAAGTCGAGCAAAGTCGAGCAAAGTCGGGTAAACATGCTCACACCTGATTTCCTGTTCCTTAAGCAGTCTGGTCTGCCCAGCAGGAAAATAAAAAGCTGTGACAGGGCTTGAACTCAGGATACTGTGCACTACAGTCACAATACTGAACCACTAAGCTATGACAGCATTTCACTGGCACAGACACAACTTAAGTCACTCACACATACCAGTTGGGGGGGTCACATACCTAACAGTCACAGCCAGCAGGACAATTGTAGACAAACGCAAACACAAACAAATGCTGTATCATGCCCTCTGAAGAGGCATATGAGTAACCTCCCCCCAGGCCTATGCAGACAGATAACAGCAGGCCAGGCAGTGTGATGTGGGTTGGGTAGGCTATGAAGTTACAAACTAATATGCGTGTAATTGGAAGCTAAGGTCTGTAGTGCAGTGGTATGCCTCAAGCCAATACGATAGGCAACAGTACAGACGGAAATGGAGTACCTGACATAGCAGTGCAGGCCTAGAAAATGTGTATAAGTGTCAGGTGTAGCCCTCATCTTATGTACACCCACACTAACAATCAGGTGTGCCCCCCCGGGTAGAAATGTATAAATAATAGCTGTCCCCCCTGTATGTAGAAATGTTGATAAGTCTATGCAAATTGACTCATGGAAGCCCTGCAGGCACAGCGTGCTTCCTGTTGATGTACAACACAAAGGTGAGCCATGAAGTAAAAAACAATTTGATATTTCACACACATATAGTATATATTCCCATAGTGGGCATGCTCACACACTTAACTTAAACTCATATATGTTCTGAGTCGGTGCAAAGTGTAAATGAATACATGTACATGACTGACATTGCCAACATCTTGTCAGACAGGTTCATACATATTTACCCCCCTCTCACTGACAAAAGGGCCCATTACCATACTTGGAGATTGTGAAAACCCAGAAATCACATATACAATGGTTAAACAGCTCTATCCAAACCTAAAAACACGGCGTCTATGGGATGACATGGTTTCCCTGGCTGTGTCATATGTGAACTCCAAAACAAACAGACCCTGCACCTGAATAGCCTGTTGAGACTCACCCTCTGTACAGAATATGAAACTGTTGAATGGGTTACAGCAACGTTTGGCACACTCCACAGGTGTTGGTGCAGAACAGACCATGGGAACTATTGTCTTATAAGCCTAATAAGCCTGATCTGCAAGGCCATGGAGTCCATCATTATGGAACTCATAAACAGAGCTAATGGGAGCCTACAAACACCCAACCCTACCCATTTTGGTTTAGTCAGGGGCAGATCATGGTTCCTAAACCTGCTAGACAGTTTTCAAGGCAGTTACCCAGGACATACATCAATGAAATGAGCTATACACGGCCTACATAGACCTTGAAAAGCCCTTTTCCAACATCCCACACACATGTCGTATACACAAAATCAACAACCTATGCATAAGCACGTATGTCATCTGATGGATTGCCAACTGGGGCACAGATAGATCCCACAAGGTAAGAATTGTAGTCTCCCTTTTGGACTGTAAGATGGTAACAACTGCTGTCCCCCATGGCTCAGTCCTGGGACCCCTCCTGTCTGGTGTATATTTTTCAGAAATACAGTCAAACACACGAGGGCTGTGGTTAGCAAAGTTTGTAGATGACTGCAAAAAGTTTGTCATAATCAATGTTTGGGACAACAGCGACATCCTTAAAAAGGGTCTCAGTCAGACAGATGTGGTGTCAAGATTATGGCCTTGAGCTACAGTCATACTAATACCACATAGGTGCCAACACCCTAAATATGGAGGTGATAATAAGGGATCTATGGACACATGTGGATAGTTATCTCTACTTCCAGAAACACATTCACAAAGTGGTTAGAAAATCATGCTATGTGTTCCCACAAATTGCCAAGGTCTTTGCATGTAGGTCAAAGGAGGTTCCCTCTACTCATCAGTCATCAGACCCATCAGAGAGTATCACGGCACACTTGCGATTAATCTGACTAGGCACCTTCAGCAGCTGGAAAGACCACTGAAGTGCCTCAACAAGAGGATTACTGGCCTCAAACAGTTGCCCCATGCAACAAGACTGAAATTAACTCAATCTGAACTCAGTTGCATACTGTCTACTCAGGCGATCTCTGCCCAACAGACAGGTCCATGTCCAATGCAGAACTGATGTACATGCACTATCTGAAGTAAACCCAAGCTCACTGTGCCACATGCTCTAGGGATATCATCATCACAACAATAAATAGAACATGTTGGAGGGATACATTACTAACTCACAGACTTCCCTTGCTTTGGAACAGGCTCCCAACCTACATTAAGCTGAGTCCCTCACTGACACTCTTCCAGAGGAGCCTTGATGAGTGTATGTGAAAGTGAACTGTCACACCATGGATCACTTCATCAGCTCTACTACACAGAGGCCTAGGGAACTAACCCCATGTGTGGTGATAGCTGCACACCCTGGCCATACTAATATATACCTTCAGGCAGATAGCCTATTACCTACCTATGTACCTATATATATGTAGGGGGAATACAGTATAATAAGCCAAAGATGGATGGGCAGAGATGTGTGTAAGAGGGTGACCATGACAGGGAGCCATCCAGGACTGTCCCACCCAGCACACATACCAATGGCATAAAAGACATGAGGTGCACATCTCACCCACTGTACATAGCCACCAGTATCTGTAAGCATTACAGTGTATGTGGTCCATGTGCCTGCTGTACAACATGACTGTACAATGAAGTACACATCTACTATCTGTAGACATGTACCTGTCACATAGGTTCATAGGTATGTAGCAGACTATCTTCATGAAGGCATATATTAGCAAAGGCAAGTTGTGCAGCTTTCACCACCCCATTGGGTAGTCTTCTAAGCCCTAGTTCTAATAGTTAGTACCCTAAGCCCCTTTCTAGTGGGGCTGCTGATGTGATGCCTGGCGTGAATTGTCTGTTTCCCATCCACTCATCAAGGTTCCTATTGAAGAGTGTCAGCAAGGGGCTCTGTCTGATGTACATTGGGACTCTGTTCCACAGTAAGGCAAGTGTCTGGGATGGTACTCTATCCCACCAGCATGTTGCATTCATTGTTGTGATGAGGTTCATATCCCTGGAGTGTGTAGTGCAACTCAATTTTGTTATCCGTAGATGGGCATGTTCAACAGTTATGTGTTGGACATGACTCTGTATGTTAGGCAGAGTGTGTCTCTGAGTAGGCGGTACGCAATGGAGAACAGATTTAATTTTACCAGTTGTGTTGCATAACACAACTGTTTGAGGCCAGTAATCCTCTTGGTGAGGTACCTCTGTGGTCTCTACAGCTGCTGGATATGCTTAGTCGAGTACATCCAAAATGGTGCATTGTACTCAATGATAGGTCTGATGACTTAAGAGTAGAGGGCCTCCACTACCTCTTTTGATCCTGATGCAAACCCTTTGTTGATTAGATGGGCCACATAGGATTTCCTAATCACTTTGGCAACATGGTTGTCAAAAGAAAAATGACTATCTACTTGTGTCCCCAGATCCCTTATTACCTTGTCAGTTTTTAGGGGGTAACACCTATATGGTAGTTTGTGGGTACTTTGTTTTCACCAAAGGGGATTACTATGCATTCTTTCACATTGAGCTTGAGGCCATGATTCTGACACCACACATCTGTCTCATAGAGTCCCTTCTGGAGAATATTTGTGTCATCCGGGGAATCTATTATGGCTAACACTTTACAGTTCCCAGCAAACTTAGTCAACCAGAACCCTCCTGTGTTGACATGTACTTTTGAGAAGTCTATACCAAACAGGAGGGACCCCAGGACTGAACCCTGGGGGACACCAGTTGTTACCAGTGTAGAGTCTGACATGTAGCCAGCAACTCTGAATTTGTTGGATCTATCTGTGAGCCAGTTTGCAATCCATCTTGTGATGTATGGATTCATGCCCAGTTTCATGAGTTCGTCTATGATACCTGACTGGGGAATGGTGTCAAAGACCTTAGCGATGTATAGGTAGGCTGTGTGGAGCTCATTTCAATCATCTGTAGCCTGGGTAACTGTCTCAAAGAAATCCACCACTGGGTGTGCTCAACTGTGTGAAGGTTCCCAATGTCTTTATTGTTGACTTCCATTATGATTGGCTCCATTGCCTTGCAGATCAGACTCGTCAGGCTCATAGAGCATGAATGCCAAGGGTCCTTTGTGGCCCCACACCTGTGGAGTGTGAAGAACGTTGCTATGCAACATTCTATGGGTACATATCCTGTAGAGAGGATGTAGAGAGAGGTGTAGGCATCCTTGATGAATATGGATGCATCCCCACCCTATGCGCTATGATCCAGGTTCTGATGCTGGAAGGTATGGAATGAGTAGTATCCTGGTAGTGCTGGTGTGCTCTCTGGAGCCTTGAACTAGGTTTCTGTTACTGCACAGATATCAATGTTCTCCATACTGAGAAGTGCCTCGAGTGTGTGCATTTGGAGGCTGAGACTTCTGGCAATGAGTAGAATTTAGCTCACTTTGTAGTTATTTGTGTTGGTTACAGGGTTTAGTTTGTCCTGAGTGACCAGTCTTCCACACCTGAAGTCAATGTCTCATTGGTCCGATCTGACCATATGCTAATTATCCTACATATCCACATTCTGTGTCCCCCCCCCCCCCCCCATTAAGGAAACTATGTTAAAAAATTTCTCCAAAGCCAACTTCATGCTTCTTAAGACAGAAGTGGTGAACTTCAGGACACCCATGCAGATGGACAATACAGTTACGACTACTGAATCCTACACAATTGCACTTTATAAGCACTTACATGAGTGCATGGATTGTGCTATCCCAAACAGAACCAAGATGCTATCCTCCAAGAAAAGGAAGCCAATCTGGTGGTCCCCTGCCATAAACAAACTGTACAACAGAAGGAAGAAACTGTTGCAAAAGAGGGTAAAATCCCATGAGTGGAGCAGCTCCCTGGTCAGCCTCAGTAAGAAGCTGCGATCCCTGATAAAATCCTCCAAAGCTAGTTACAAAAACAAAATCACCACTGATTCTAAAGACAACCACAAAGCATTCTATAGCTATGTCAAGAATCTCAATGGCAACACTCAGATCTGCTCTGAGTTACAGCACAATGGCACTAAATATACAGACCCGACTGATATTGCCAACATCCTGGCAGATAGGGTCAGTGCTAACTTTACCCCCCTCTCACCCATGAAAGAGCCAGTCTCTATACTGGAAGAATGCAAAGTTGCTGTCATCACGGCTGCACAGGTAAAAACCACACTCTCCAAAGCCAGGAACACATCATCCACAGGACCAGACAACATCCCAGGCTGCATTCTACATGAACTACAGAACGAACTGGCACCACACTTAAGTACCATGTTCAGTCATAGCCTCACCTCAGGTTTTGTGCCTGCTGAATGGTGCACAGCAACGGTTATCCCACTACACAAGGGGGGAGCCACCACAGACCCTGGGAACTAGCGCACCGTTAGCCTGATGAGCCTGGTCTGCAAGGCCATGGAATGTATCATCATGGAACTTATAAACAAATACATTGGTAATCTCCAAACTCTGGACCACAACCAGTTCGGGTTTGTAAAAGGCAGATCATGTCTCCTAAACCTGATAGACTTCTTTGAAGCAGTCACCAAAGCCATAGACAAGGGTAAGGTGGTTCACACAGCCTATCTAGATCTTGCCAAGGCTTTCAACACCATCTCCCACTCTGGAATTATAGATAAACTCACTAAACTAGGTATAAATCTCTATGTCACAAGATGGGTTGCCAACTGGCTCACTGACAGAACCCACACTGTGAAAGTAGCAGACTCCAAATACGACTTCAGACCAGTGACAAGTGGAGTACCACAAGGTTCAGACCTGTGTCCTGTCCTGTTTGGTATCTACTTCCCTGAAGTACAGGCTAACACAGAAGGTCTTTGGCTAATGAAGTTCCCAGATGACTGCAAACTAGGAGCCATAATCGAAACTACTAATGATGTGGACATCCTACAAAAGGGCCTCACTGAGACAGATGCCTGGTTTCAAAGCCATGGCCTTAAGCTCAATGCCAAAAAGTGCATTGTCATCCCCTTTGGTAAAAATCTGTACCCATGAACTACAACATAGGCGGTAGTATACTTAACGCTGAAAGTGTGATAAGAGACCTTGGGACACAGGTGGACAATAGTCTCTCCTTTGATAATCACATCTCCACAGTAGTCAGGAAATCCTTCTACGTGGCACACCTCATCACAAAAGATTTCTCATGCAGAAAAAAAGAGGTCATTGTTCCCCTCTACTCATCACTCATTAGATCCATTATAGAGTACAATGCCCCTTTTGGTATGTACCTCACAAGACATCTACAACAACTGGAAAGCCCGCAGAAATACCTCACAAAGAGGATTACTGGCCTCAAATACATGCCCTACACAGACCGTCTCAAAACACTCCAGCTTTACTCTGTCGCATATCGCCTATTCAGAGGTGATCTCTGCCTAACATACAAAGCTATGTCAAACACAGAGCTGTTGGACATGCTCCACTTAAAGAAATCCCAATCCCTCCGTGCTTCGGCCCCAAAACCTGGACCGAAATACAAAAGGAGGGGGTGTATCCATTTTAATAAAGGATACCCACACCTCCAGGTTAGTGGCACAGCATGAGACCTTGGAGACCATCCAAGTGCAACTAACAGTGGGAAAAGCTGCTTATCAGATCGTAGCCTGCTACAGATCACCTACTTTGTCTCAGGATCCTCACTCAGCATTTCCTGAGAACACTGGAAAATATGAAGGTCCTAAACTACCTATCTATATCAAACAAAGCTCCTCATTAGCACTCTTCAAGAAAAATCTTGATGACTGGATGGGAAATAGGAAATTCACCCTGAGGATCACTTCTGTGTCATTGCTCGACAGTGGCACAGGAAAATAAATTTCTTGGGTGGCAAAAGCAAGGGTACATTTTTGGCTGGGCTTATATAGGCCCCAGAGCCGATAGCCTAGTACCTACCTATGAACCTATGAACCTATGAACCTTTGAGCCTTGCCTATAAAAGGTAATATGGGGACAGCAAGAGCCTTGGCCAGTATTCAGAAGCATAGGGGCGACAGGTGCAAACCATCTGTAGCGAAGCAATGAGGCTTGTCTATCATGTCATCACAGGCAGACAGAGACTGGATCCCCTTTGAATGACACCAGAAGCTCAGCCAATTGTTGAAGTTTATCGTCTTTCTGTTATATTGCAGTATCATGTAGGTGAAGGTAAGCTGCTACTCAAGGTCAGGGTCATACCAGCCTGGGCTACATGATCATAGAGCTAATATATATCTCTTGTCATGTTGTCCTGGGAGGTATGTCTCAGATCATTCACACTGACATGTACAAAGAACACGTCATATATGTACCTGTTCTGGAGTGATGTAAGTGCTTGTGTTATGTGGCAGATCATAGCACTTGACAGACAACTGACAGTAACGTTCCCCTTGTCCAGCCGAGTGAGTGGAACATATGTGTGCCTGACTATGAAGTCACCTATTACTAGTGTGTTGGGTATGTTGTTTTGCCTTAGGGCCTGTTGTGAGGCACACTGCTTTGGTGTATTATGTGTTTTCTGGCGTGTACTTGGAGGTGCATGTTGCTTGCTTGTCTGCTTAGGAGGACACTCTCTCTTTTTCAGATTAATATTTGTATTCTCCAAGTATGGTAATGTGTATTTATGTGTGTGTTTTGCTGGTGCCTATATTGTAGGTCTATGTGAGACAGTTGGTGTTGTGGTTGTATAACCCTACTCCTCCTGACTGTATTGTCCAGTATTGGGTTGACAGAGCTTAGACACCGGTTTGACCCTGTGTGTGCCAGCATGTGGTGCATCAACCCATATATGATATGGTCATGGCCTATGCATACAATACACTCACAATACACCTAGTATGATAAGCCTGCTGAGGTTAGCAAATGTGAAAAAAACCTTTGGGCAAACTGTCAGCAAGTAATGTCTGTATTGCACCCTGTAACTCCATATTGCTTGATGAAGTGTAAAGATGTACTTAGTTTGGATTAAGAACCCCGCACTTGCCAACTGTATGTGTGTGTGTGTCTGTTTCTCCTTGGGGAGAGAGCAACCTTTTTGGGGACTACTCATACCCCTTAAAAGTGGTATATTTATCTTTGTCAAGTCTGATGATGTCACCATCCTACAAATATACCTGTGGAAAAAAGAAGCCCCAGTAATGTGTATAGCGCATTGTGTAAATGTGTACTGCTGTAGTATCATAATGTAGTTAGGCAGGGGTTTGAATCCTGCACTTGCCAAGTGAATGTGTGTGCCCCCCTGGGGAGAAGTGACCTTTTTGGAGACTACTCACACCCCTTAAAAGTGGTATACTCATCTTTGTCAAGTCTGATGAAGTCACCATCCTACAAATATACCTGTGGAAAAGAGAAATCCTAGTAATGTATATAGTGCATTGTGTAAATGTGTACTGCTGCATTATCATAATGTAGTTAGGTAGGGATTTGAATCTTGCACTTGCCAACTGTGAGTGTGTGTGTCTCACTGGGAAAGAGCAACCTTTTTGGAGACTACTCACACCCCTTAAAAGTGGTATACTCATCTTTGTCAAGTCTGATGATGTCACCATCCTACAAATATACCTGTGGAAAGGAGAAATCCCAGTAATGTGTATAGTGCGTTGTGTAAATGCATACTGCTGCATTATTATAATGTAGTTAGGTAGGGGTTCAAATCCTGCACTTGCCAACTGTGTGTGTGTCTCCCTGGGGAGGAGCAACCTTTCTGGAGACTACTCACACCCATTAAAAGTGATATACTCATCTTTGTCAAATCTGATGATGTCACCATGCTACAAATATAGGAGAAATCCCAGTAATGTGTATAGTGCGTTGTGTAAATGCATACTGCTGTATTATTATAATGTAGTTAGTTAGGGGTTCAAATCCTGCACTTGCCAACTGTGTGTGTGTCTCCCTGGGGAGGAGCAACCTTTCTGGAGACTACTCACACCCCTTAAAAGTGATATACTCATCTTTGTCAAGTCTGATGATGTCACCATGCTACAAATATAGGAGAAATCCCAGTAATGTGTATAGTGCATTGTGTAAATGTGTACTGCTGTAGTATCATAATGTAGTTAGGTAGGGGTTTGAATCCTGCCCTTGCCAAGTGTGTGTGTCTCCTGGGGAGAAGCAACCTTTTTGGAGACTACTCACACATCTTAAAAGTGGTATACTCATTTTGTCAACTCTGATGATGTCACCATCCTGCAAATATACCTGTGGAAAGAAGCAATCCCAGTAATGTGTATAGTGCATAGTGTAAATATGTGCTGCTGTAATATCATAATATAGTTAGGTAGGGGTTTGAATCCTGCACTTGCCAACCGTGTGTGTGTGGGGGGGGGTGCTCCCTGGAAAGGAGCAACCTTTTCGGGGACTACTCACACCCCTTAAAAGTGGCATACTCATCTTTGTCAAGTCTGATGATGTCACCATCCTACAAATATACCTGTGGAAAGGCAAAATTCCAGTAATGTGTATAGTGCATCTTGTAAATGCATATTGCTGCATTATCATAATGTAGTTAGGTAGGGGTTCCAATCCTGAACATGTCAACAGTGTGAGTGTGTGTGTCTCCCTGAGGAGAAACAACCTTTTTGGAGACTAGTCACATCCCTTAAAAATGGTATACTCATCTTTGTCAAGTCTGATGATGTCACCATCCTACCAATATACCTGTGGAAAGGAGAAATCCTAGTAATGTGTATAGCGCGTTGTATCAATGCATACTGCTGTAGTATCATAATGTACTTAGGAAGGAGTTGGAAGCTTGCACTTGCTGACTGTGTGTGTTCCAGGTGAGAGTGTGTAACACTATTGGTCAATGTGAAGTGGGTTTTGATTTTTCTAGTGTATGACATATCACAATGACAACTGTATGTGCATTAAACATGTAAGGTAGCTGTGGGGCAAAGCCATATACATACATGTGACCTAAATTATTTCATAGGTGGGTACTCTGCTTTCTCCATGAATGCATCTGTTATCTTTGCCAGAGTGTGCTGGCACTTTCCAGACCTTAGGTCACTTCTGTATGCTAGTGACAAGCTTAGCCACTGCAGTGATCCCTGGGCTACGTCTTCTGTTTCACATCCACTCATCATGGTTTCTATTGAAGAGTATGAGTGAGGGTTTATGCTTGAGGTATATTTGAATCCTGTTCCAAACCAAACAAAGTCTGGCAAAGATGACTAATCATTATAGGTGTTCTACAACCTCTGTGGATCTGCATGCAAACCCTTTATTGCTTATGTGCTCCACAGAGGGATTTCCAAAACCCTTTGGTAATGTGATTAACAAAGGAAAGATGGGGGGGCTCCCTGGAAAGGAGCAACCTTTTTGGGGACTATTCACACCCCTTAAAAGTGGCATACTCATCTTTGTCAAGTCTGATGATGTCACCATCCTACAAATATACCTGTGGAAAGGCAAAATTCCAGTAATGTGTATAGCGCATCTTGTAAATGCATACTGCTGCATTATCATAATGTAGTTAGGTAGGGGTTCCAATCCTGAACATGTCAACAGTGTGAGTGTGTGTGTCTCCCTGAGGAGAAACAACCTTTTTGGAGACTACTCACATCCCTTAAAAGTGGTATACTCATCTTTGTCAAGTCTGATGATGTCACCATCCTACCAATATACCTGTGGAAAGGAGAAATCCTAGTAATGTGTATAGCGCGTCGTGTCAATGCATACTGCTGTAGTATCATAATGTACTTAGGAAGGAGTTGGAAGCTTGCACTTGCTGACTGTGTGTGTTCCAGGTGAGAGTGTGTAACACTATTGGTCAATGTGAAGTGGGTTTTGATTTTTCTAGTGTATGACATATCACAATGACAACTGTATGTGCATTAAACATGTAAGGTAGCTGTGGGGCAAAGCCATATACATACATGTGACCTAAATTATTTCATAGGTGGGTACTCTGCTTTCTCCATGAATGCATCTGTTATCTTTGCCAGAGCGTGCTGGCACTTTCCAGACCATAGGTCACTTCTGTATGCTAGTGACAAGCTTAGCCACTGCAGTGATCCCTGGGCTACGTCTTCTGTTTCACATCCACTCATCATGGTTTCTATTGAAGAGTATGAGTGAGGGTTTATGCTTGAGGTATATTTGAATCCTGTTCCAAACCAAACAAAGTCTGGCAAAGATGACTAATCATTATAGGTGTTCTACAACCTCTGTGGATCTGCATGCAAACCCATTATTGCTTATGTGCTCCACAGAGGGATTTCAAAAACCCTTTGGTAATGTGATTAACAAAGGAAAGATGACAAAACACATGGATCTATGTATACATTAGTACCTGTTCCACATTTTGGGGGCTATTACCTATGTTGTACTCTGGGGATACTTTGTTTTCTAAAACTGAATAACTATGCTTTCGTTGGCTTATAGCTTTACAGCATGAGTTTGACACCAGGTATCTGTCTCTATGATACCCTTTTGGTGGATGTGTGTGTCATCTGGAAAATAAAGTATAGCCCACAGTATGCATTTTCATCAAACATGGGCAGACATATCCCTACTGTGTTTGCTTGTACCTAAGAAAGCTATATGCCAAACAGGAGTGGTCCCAGGACTGAGTGCAGGGGAATACCACTTGTTACTGGCATAGAATTGTACATTGAGGCTGAAAATGTTACTGTGTGTGCTACATCTGTGTGTCAGTTGTCATTCCATCATCTAACAATTGTTTATGGTCAGTCTGTTGAGGATATGTATAATACCAGAATGTGGAATGGGTATGAATTGCTGGTGAGCTATAGCTTGGCTGTGTGGACCTTCCCTCCCTCACCTATAGCCTTGTTAACTGGCCTGAAGTCTTCTAGGTGTAGGAGCCATGATCTGGCCTTTAGAGAACCTAAGTGGGTATGGTGCAGTGTTTGCAGGTTCATAATGTCTCTGTTAATGAGTTCCATAATGCTGTGCTCCATAGCCTTCCCGATAACATTTGTCTGGCTTATAGGGTGAGAGTTTCCAGGATCTGTTGTAGTTCTACCCTTAATCAATTTATGTTAACATTTACACCGGGTGTGACGAGGGTGGACAGGTTTAGGAATAAGTATATTAGAGGGTCAGCCCAGGTTTTAAGGTTAGTAGACCAAGCCAGATAGGCAGGATTAAGTTGGTTTGTACATGTGCTGAGGAGGGTTGCAGAGTATATTGTGAAATAGATGCTAAGGATGAAGCCGCCAGGTAACAGGAAAAGAGAAATGCCTAAGATGAGGTTGATGGCTGTGGTGAGAGAGGACATGCAGGTGGATGGTGTGACAGCACAAAATGCAGAGGGCAGGAAGAAATGGAAGCAGATGATCTACTGTGGTGACCCCTAATAGGAGCATCCAAAAGGAGAAGAAGAAGAAGATGTTTTAGCTCAACCCTTGTGGACTGTGAACACCATTACTGTGCATCATTCCACAAGTATGTAACCTGTATAGAGGCTGCATCTGGACAGAGTGTTTAGGTGAGTGGTGACTTCATATGTCAGCTTGTGTATGACATAGCCAGGGACACTGTCCAGTACCATTGCTACTGTGGTTTGGACTTTGGTAAAGAGATGTTTTAACTAGAGTGTCTGTGAATCATCAGGTTTTACATTCTTCAGGTCTGGAAATGTGGCTCTTGTGTAACGACAGGGTGGTGAAATCTGCATTCAAACTGTCTGACAAGAAATTGATAATGTCAGTCAGATAAGTGTACTTTGTGACCATTTACATTAACTGTGACCCAATCTGAGATTTCCCCTGTAGATTATACACAACACTAAAGAAAGTTTTAGTGTTGTCTTTGGAATCCTTGCCATTTTGTATTTTGAAGCTTGCCTTGAATTTTTATTGAGGGATTGTATTTTCCCAATGATACTGACCAGAGAGGTTATCCCTTCTTGGTATGTAACTCTTTTTGGTACAACTTCACACATTCTATTATATATTTAGTTTATGGCAGGAGTCCATGAGACTAATGCACTTTTACTGTATAAGTGAGAATTTCTTGTGTTTGTGATAGCACGGTCCATGCAACTCTGTAGGTGAATAGTGTGCATTACTAAAGGACTATGCAGCTGGGACAGTGTTAACCTTAGTAATGCAAACCAATGACAGATAGCAACAACAGCATCACCCATAGCACAGTATCAACCCGTGTCATACACACACATGCATACTCAAGTTCCAAAATGTGTGTAGTACAATGCATACTGGCCACCAATAGAAACTATGGAGTGTTAACACTGGCCAATATAGGGCATGTCACCCTGCCCATGTGTCCAATATGCATGTACATGCAGACAGTGCAGCTCCACCATCTTCACAAATGGACACCTGCAAACCTGTGTTGCACACACCCCACACTTACTGTCCACTGTATAACACATGCTGACACAACTACACACATCAGCCAAGTGGCACATGGGCAAACAAAACACAATTGGAGTAAACACTGGTGAAAGCTATACAACATTGCTAATTACAGCTTTAATGCATCATGCCTGCTCAGCTACACCTTCAAGGATATCATTACACTTTACTGCTGACAACATGCTACACATCCAACCATTGCTATACTTTATTAAAGTCACCCTGTGCATCAGCACCATGTTAGCCTTTTCCTGCATCAATGTTACAGATGACAGGAGGTGGCACAGGTCTCATCATATGCACAGGGTGTGTTGTTGGTTTGCCAGAGGCCTTCACTGAGCCATACAATCGACATGTGTGTGTGTGTGTGTGTGTGTGTGTGTGTGTGTGTGTGTGTGTGTGTGTGTGTGTGTGTGTGTGAGGGCCATGAGTACTGTTATGGGCCAATGTTGATGTAATGTGTGCGGGTATGTGTTTGCCCTAGGTTTCTGGTTTATGTCTGCGTGTTTGCATGCACACAGTTCCACCATGTGGCTGCCATATACAGGGATTTGTGAGACAGCTACAGACTGTACCTGGCAGGCTTTACAGATCACCGTCCCTGGCCACGGATATGGAACCTGTGCCTGGCACGGGTGCTACAGACAGTATCGTCTACTAATCCAGATTGGGTACTATCCGAAGAGGTTGACATATGTCCACTGGATCCAGGTCCCTGCTGGGACTGGCCAGAGCCATGTGCACATGGTCTGCTAGGATGATCCATGGACAGTCCTCCCCAACATTGCTGGGGCTGGTACTGGTACTACGGGAGCAGCTGTGATTTGCTGGATGTCCACGGTGACCTCCAGCTGCTGATGTTGCTGGCATATGTCCACGTCGATGTCTCAACCATCCCGCACTGTCCTGACCCATGGACAGGACATTGTGGAGGACATCCAATGTCTCACCCCAACGTCTATCAATGATCTTAGTGTAGTTACATATGGCACCTGCTAGGTTATGGATACTGTCATTTACAGAGGTGTTATGAGCCCTCTGTGCTCTTAGTCCCTTTCTGGTGTACTGCTCTATTCGTGTCTGTGCCTCCATGACAGCCTGGAACATGCACATCTGCCAGGGGCATGATGACCAGCAGTGCTCTGATGAGGAACCCCTGGGCATCTGCCTATGTGGTACCGTTCCAGACATCTGGCTATGGCTGCTGTGTCCTGAAACATGTGCCATAGATTCCACACTGTCCTGGCCAGTGCCAACCGTACACTGTCCCTCAGCTAAGGGCAATGGTGATGATGGATGTACAGGCAGTATGACTGGGTGCATGGATGGGGTGGAGACTTGTGTACTGTCAATTGGTGGCCCAACAGCAGACCCTGACAAACCTGCCTGTGCCTCAACACACCTATCCTCATCATCACTGTCTGTCTCAGAGACGTCAGGTTTCCTGCTGTACTGAACCAGCCCCACCCTGGCACCTGTGAGAGGAAAACAGGAAACACACTTTAAGACCTGAACATGACTTCAGACCACATGTGCATATGTGCACATGTGCGCATGCACACATGCACATGTGCACATGCGCACATGTACACATGCACACATGCACACACACAAAAATACACTCCTCCCTAAAGCAGACACACACAACACCAGCAATCACAGAACATACACAATAGCAGGTGATGGTGGGGTACAGTATCACAAGCAAAACAGTCATATCACACATGTCAGCATGGAGGACATGTGTTGCTCAACAGCATGCAGTGCAAGTGTAGTCAGTCCTTGTTACTAACAGTATACATGGATTTGATGCATGTGTTTTGTTATTGGGTGATGGCCCTCCCCCTGGAACACAATGCATACATGGACACAACATTGCTGTGCAGGTATTCATAACCCTGTAATGTACTGTGCACCATAACTCACAGGTGTACATACCATTGCTGGATGTGTATCTGTGTGTCAGATAGGTATCCAATGCTGATTACAGCATCTGTGTCTTTGGCAAATAATTGTGGACACATTTTTAGCACATGCATGATGAGTATTCACACAACATCATTAGTGGTGCATGGATAATTGATGGATTACCATTTGGCCACATACCCAATGTACGGTACTTATGGTGAGTGTAGATCATATTGTGAACATGCCAGTCTCATCCATGACATGGCATGCTAAAACACAACTGCATATTTAAACACTACACATACCCAATGTGTGTCATATGACCTAGCCACTCAATAGCATCACAAGACATATATGTGTCAGTTGTACAAATGGTGATTGGTATGCATAATGTTTAGAGGTGCATATGTGTGCACACACACAACATTAAGGTGTATAGCAATGAAAGCTATGTGTAGTACTGTGATTACAATAACTGGATGGGGTATAGTACCATAGGCCATCATCATGAAGCATCAGGTGGTCACTCATGGCTACAAATGTTTCCCAAACCAGCACTAATCATGTTGTGCTGGAACTCTACTACCTTGGCTAAATTCACCATTTCACAACCAGTTGTTATGTGAGTTTGTAAGGAGGCCAATAAGGAGCATTCCCTGACATGAATGTGTAGAGTGTTGCAGAGTGTTTAAATGCCCCATGATAGGCCTCTACCCCTCAGGTATATTATGTGTAATGTGTGGATGAGATTTTGGATACTAGAGTGTGTCTTTACAGAGGGTTTGGGAATCCTTTATGTGTAGCATGTTAAAATGCTCTGAGTATGACACAGATGTGTATGTTATGTGCATGTTGAGTATCAACTGTCCCTATCCAATGGTCACTACAGTCTAGCTACATTTGTTTGAAATGGTCTGGGTATTGCATGTGTTTGAGGCAGCTAATCACATTAGTGAGATGTGCGTGCTCTTACACCAAACATGCACAGCATGCATTATGGGTAGGTGTGTTACATGTGTACATGGACTACACCTTAACTATGCATGCACTTTTTATTCACAATAATAAATGTAGAACACACTCACCAGCATCTGTCCACTGCCTTGATGTCACCCCAGAGGGACCTACATAGAAATGAGACAGTTTGTCAGTGGCCACAACTGTGGCATTGCTACTGTGTGTTTGGAATCTTACAGTACAACAACAGTTTACATTCACAGGGCTACAGATTATGTTACAAATGATCAGTATTGCACAACAACAGGCTTCACATCTTTGAACGACACACTCCACATCTCACATATGCATGATCTACCAATACAAATAACAGTAGTCTACAGATTTGCCATTTTACCTGCATGCTCCATGTGTGCTTGCTGGGTGATCCAACCTCCATCATGGTGTATGTCTGCTGCTGCTGTTGTTGTTGGGCAGGTGCCAACAGGTTCAGGAGCAGCTCCTCCACTCTGGTGAGGGGGATGGATATTAACACCACCTCCTGTTGCAAGCTGTTGTCTACGCACATCAGCAGCATGCTGACGGACATGTCTGAGAAGATCACTGCAGTGATGGTGTACCTGCTTATATGTCCGGTTATGCAGGCCTACCTCATTGACCCTGCAGACAACATCTTGCCACATTGCAGTGCACTCCTGCTGGTCCTGGCTGTTTCGTGAGAACATGAGATGGTAGTGCTGAATCATACTTCTAGTAATGATATCATCTTCAGCACTACTGTAACTGGGGTTCCTGTGATGGGCCATGATCCCTGGAAGACATAAATACAAAAATATGTCTGAGCAAGTCATATGGCACATTTAACATTATACAGTACAGATATCACTGAACTGCCATATATAGCAACCTATAAGCTAACCGAGAGTGAAAAACTTTAACTGCCACCTATCACTGCTCTCTCCACAACTGCTTGAAATTGCCTTGCTCACTCTCTATCTAATGAACCATGTTCTGCACAGCAACAAAATAAAATCACTATATAAGACTATACAAGAGTACCTGGCACACTGTATGCAACATGATGCACCACCTAGCCACAGCAGATATACATCAAGCTGATGTGTAAAGAAATATATCATCCATCACAATCAGTGTAAGGTCCAGTAAATGTATTACTATTATACCACACAACTTGTTAATGGCAAACTCGTGGCCAAAATATGTGCACAACTGAGAATATAGGTCGCATACTGCTGTAGTACACTATGAATGTTGCTAGATATGCAGTTATATGTTTTACCACACATATATCAAAGGACATGTTACAGACATACCCACACACACATCAGACATAATTACAGAACTGAAAGGTATGACAACCCAAATAAGTTTTCAGTGTGTACTATACAGTACTGTGTGTCAGTACTTACACAACCTTAATCTTGAGAAATGTAATTTGTGATGAATACAGGGACCACACAAAAACAGTGGATGCAAGCAATGTGGACATAGACCATACTTTGCTGTACAGGCCCAGAGCTTCAAGTAGTACTACAGTACACATAGGATTTGCATTCAACATTGGTACCAATCAATAATCATAGATGAAGTGCTTTAGCCTCCAATGACACACCCTAGTTAAAACCAAGGGACTTAATCACACTGTATGCAATAGCACTTGTTCTGCCTAGCAACAGAATACACAGCTTTTGCTAGGATCAAAGCAAGGACCCATAATACCATGACATAAACAGTTTCCCACTAAGCTATCCCACAGATACATATCTTTGACGTATTCACAAACATATTGACCATCACAGTCAGTCAACAGTACAGAGAATCTATTGCAACAAGTAGATGTAGGTGTGTATGAGTATATATATATATATATATATATATATATATATATATATATATATATATATATATATACACATATACACATCCATTGGTCTACATATACATATATATGTAAGCACATATACATTTCACCTTTCATAGTGAGAATATCAATTATACAAAGGATGTAAGGTGTACAGTAATGTAATAAAATCGCACAGTCTTGGGATAAATGCATTAAAGGTGTTCACAGCCCAGGTAGCTTTAGCAGGCCTTACTGGCTTCAACATTGCAAACTGAACAAACCAACCACATTGTTTAACCACCGCATGTCATATACCAGCACTGTATGCTGTCTTGTTTGTCACAAACTAAAACCTACATACAAATATGCGCATACTAACCTTCACCAACATATATATCTCCCCCCTTCACAAACAGTTGCAATATGTCCCCTGCTCTATGCACATATACAGATGTGAATATATATGACACATATATATTTCTCCGTATGTGTGTGGCATACACACACAAGGTCCACACTGTTGTAAGTCCCTGGACCTCACAGCTGAACTGTTAGGCCTTACTGCAACACAAACAGGTGTCACATATGAACACACACTAACATTAGGGGAGTATATATGGATACAGATGCTAGATAAGCATACTAGACTGCTACAGAAGTTGCCAATGCTAAGCTACACTTTAATATGACTATCATGCATGTGTTGTTCTGTCACACCCATGTTTATATAATGTCAGCGCTAATCCCCCCAACAGCCATTGGCCACACTACTGTACAGAACACAGATAACATGGATCAGATGTTTGACATTTAATGCTGAGCTACACATTTCACAGGTATGTCCCACTGCCCACAGGTACACACAGTACTGTCCATAGCAGTAGTTAAGCAGAAAATCTGTGCATAAAGAAGTACTGCTGCCACATATTAATGGTTCACATTATGTAGACTATTCTTCAGTAACATCTACTACATGCCAGTAAATACTTATGTGTCACATACCTTTGCTTTGTATGATTTGGTAATATTTCTTTTTCATTTTCTCTGTCTCTCTCTCTCTCTCTCTGTCAGTCTCTGCAATAGAGTGATTGAGTTTGCTGGCAGAGATTGCAGCCTGCTTTTGTAGGAATTTGCACATGAGCATATGATGGCCTCTGCACCAAGTAGTGGCCACCATTTGCTAATTGCATGCAGCGTGCTGTGTAGTAATTGCAGTAATCACTGTCATAGCAACCCAGTACTATAAATTGCTGACTCATGTAGGCATGGCCCTTTCATTTTTCCAAGATGGAGATCATCCTTGTTTGCTGTGGACATCATTGTTTAAGACAGAAGATTGGTATAGTTCTTATATCAGAAGCCAGGGGTGTAGCCAGAGATTTACATTTTGTACTCAGACTTAATGTTGCTGCTTCCAGTACCCACTTGTTAGTGTAGAAATGTACTCACCCCTGTAAATGCTACCCCAAGATACATGGAAAGATGTACTTTCTTTTCAACTGTTACAATTAACTGCCATGCAAAGCTAGTTATTGAGATGTATTCCTTTGGCACAAGAATTGTTTGTGAACTGCTATACTGTGAATATTCATTTACTCAGTTCTAAACAGTTTGTGCTTTTTTAGTGTTGACATTAGCACAAGCTGCTCAGAAAAACTGGACACATTTCAGTACTGTGAGTATGCTTACCTACATCCTTGGGAGACCCTGCACACACAGGTATATTCTACATTTGGGTAGGGTTGCAGAAGTACAGAGAGCGTAAGTACTATTGTGTGGATTTTATCTTGCTGGACTTACAGGGTTGCTGTGTACATGTTAGTTTATCAAGGCAAGTAGTCTGTCTGCGTAACTCCCAACTGTGGACCTATCCACACGATTGCCAGAGAATAGCCTGTTATTTTTTGTCTGTGCACCACACAAGTCTTTTCAGCAATAGAGCAATGGCATTCTTACAGTTGGTTGCTACCAGTACATGGCTACATCCATTTGTATTTCAGTGTTGTATTCCTACATAAGGGTATGTTTCCAAAACTCCTTCCAAAGCTATTTGCACAGTGTGTAACAGCAGAAAGGCTGATATGCCTCTGTATTTCTGCCTCTGCCAGACCTCTCAACCCCTCAGGTACATATTTGAGCAGACTCAGGGAAAAGTGAAGAAAAGGTCAGGGACAATCAGGGACACTTTTAAAATATTAGTGCCATTAAGTTGAGACATCGAGAGAATCAGAGCATATGAATTAATACACCTTTTCTGAACTAAAAGAAGTGTCTAACTCTTAATTATTGTCATTATTCATTAAGTGTAATTCACCACCTTTCTGGCCAAAGTCAGTAGTTTTCAGAGGGATTCAGAGGGACAGAGCTAAAATTTGTTTCAAAATCAGGGACATCCCTGAAATTTAGGGACAGTTGGGAGGTATGGCCTCTGCCCTAAACAGATATGCCAGTGTTTGTCCTGCTGTAATACTGTGTGGGGTTGGAAATTGATGGTGTAACATTATTTCCTGCTAGAATGGCTGATTCTCTTATCACAGTCATGTAATGTAATCCCACAACAACTGTTGTTCAACATCCACAGAACAAGTTGTGTGGTATGGTATTCCTATTTTTCCTTTACATTCACTCATTCTGATGCATGATATATTTATTTAAGCACCAGCTTGATGTATATCTACCGTGGCTTAGTGGTACTTCATTTTGTGCAATGTGTGCAAGGTCCGGGGTTCAAGACAAACCCGCTAACTACTGCTTAATAGTGCTTACTCCTGCTCACCCACGCGCTAATTTCTTTGAAAGAAAAGAGAAAATGGGGAGATAGGAAAGTGGTGAAAAAGGGGCACAAAGAGGGAAAGACAGTATGGAAAATAGCTCGGGATGTGCAGGACGGGTGTAGGAAAGGTCCATAGCTGCCCATTTCTTCAACAGCAACAGCTGTGCATATTCAATAAATTTGGAGGTAGATATGAACCTTTCAACCCCTGAGAGAGGGGTGAGGACAACAAAGTATGTTGTAATGCCAATTAAATAACATTTCATGTGTCCAGTGGACATGTGTGCAAAATGGGCAGCTATGTATGGGGTGTAATTTTTTTTTTGGAAGCAGATTGCCCTTTTTTTTCAGGTGAGAATGGAGTGTGGGGTAGGGGAAGTAGGCATATTTGGGGAGGTAGGTTGGGGAGGTAAACAGGCAAGACAAACAAGACGCATACAGGGGTAGTATATGACACATGTGGTGGGTGAACACCTTTGACGGGGAGGGATGTTTGGAAATCGCAAGCCCATGAGCCCCCAGATGGAAACAGTGGGACTGAGGTCCCCACCCATGGGCAGTCACCACTGCACTTTCATGGCCCAGAGGGTGGCTGTGCTGGGGGCTGTGTAGGAGGGGCAGGCTGACCCAGGAGTTGCACCACTCGGGCCTCAAGCTGGCGTAGAGGTTCTGCAACAGAATGTTCAATCTCTCTACACACCACAGCCGGACCGTTCAAAGGGTGATAGGTGGCCCTGCTACCCCCACGCCTGCACAGGGGGGCCAAGCCCCCTTCCCCTGCAGGGCTTCCACCCAAAGGTGGCACAGGGCCAATGGAGGAGGAGGTAGCAGGCTGGGCACCAGATTTGCTGGTGCCAGGTGCCATGGCCAGCTGAGGTGGGACAGGTGGGTCCACTGGGACCAGCATTCCCATACAAACTATGTTTTGGAGAGTTTAATAAAGAAATGGGTTAGTAACAGTCAACAGCATTCCCAATTAGTTATAACAGCATGCAGAAGTATTC
Source organism: Protopterus annectens (assembly GCF_019279795.1). Lineage (NCBI taxonomy): Eukaryota > Metazoa > Chordata > Ceratodontiformes > Protopteridae > Protopterus > Protopterus annectens. The sequence continues at coordinate 965,122,739 of NC_056747.1, forward strand.
CCATTAACCCAACACACCAGATTTTCAACAGTTGAAAAGCAAGCACAACACATGCATATGTAGAACAATAGTGGACATTACAACAGCATGCAGGTCGAATTTATGGCAACAGGCCACCAATATTGTGGTATTTTAACAGGGCACATGCATAGAAATAAATGTAAATATTTATAAACCAATAGGACATATGTCCCAACAAATGTTTTGAGATTAGACATACCGATTGAGGTGTGGAATTGCATTTTTATGCACATACAGTAGGGTGGAAAAAGATAGCTCAATTAACAACTTATATATCCTTCTAGTTTTCACTACATTCCTATTAACTGCAATTATATGTCCCTTACATGTATTATTACACTACCCAATGTCCTTATACTGTGCAATTGGATTTTGCTAGATCATTATATACATGAGCTGTATCTCACATACAAACTGTCCAAGATGCAGATGTTACTGCAACACATTTTGAGAGTTGCTCACACACACTACTGCTAAGATGGTACACTGACAGCTCTACTTTCATATAATTATCTAGATATGTTCAGGTGAAAGTATCAGTTATATGTTAACAGCTCCCTACATTTCTGGCAGCACACTGACATTTCTGGGGAACACAATACAAAGCTACTCATGTGCCAGATTAACCTGTACATGCTGGGCATGAACCAACAGTTGAGGGCTGTAAATATGCATAAAAGCTACTGGCACTCCCTTCATCCTCATTGTATGGGCCTACCCAAGTGTGGGTTGACACTGCTTAATACAACACTATTGAATGACACAGACGCACTCCAGGAATTATACATTTATTAAAGGATTATTACACCTTTATTTATTGGGTTAAAACACTTTTTGAGGGCTCTCTCATTTATTTTATATAACAGTACATGCTGAATAATTACTAACCTGCCTGATGATGCAGCCTTTGCAGCCTATCTTCATGGGCTTGCTGGTTCATAGCCCAGACGCTTGCAGCTGTGAAGTAAATGCAGTGATATTGAGACATACCTATCCATAGTATAGACAAGCATAGCAACTACTTAATACAATGGCTACTTACTCAGTACTGGGGCATTAGGCATTGCACGGGATTCCTGGATCCACTGGTCCAGTTGATCCTCCCTACATGGCTTCAGGTCAGAATAATGGCGCCTGACCTGCTCACCAGTCTGAGGAACACAAGTGGCACTGGTGAGATCATGGGCAAGACTGTTCCAGGCCACTGTTTTATATTGGGTACCCTGATACTGGCCCCACAGCAGTCTTTCCTCATGACTGTGGACAAGGAGCCAAACCATTACTTTGGACTCCTCAATGCCCCAGCGTTGCACTGTAAATCAAGTGCCTTCTCTAACACCGGCCATGCTGACTGCAGAAGGAAGCTACAACCAGTTATAGCAAGTATTCCCGCCTGTGGAGCTTAAATATGCCTCATTTCCCGCACTTATTTGTGATTGGCCAATTTTGGAAAAACTCAGCGGTAGACACACCTGCTTAGCTGATGTTGGCAATGTTTAAACTTCCTTTGATAGATATGTGTCTGTTGAAAGTGCATGTTTATGAAATGCTGTCATGGCTTAGTGGTTAAGTACTGTGACTATAGTGCACAGTATCCTGAGCTCGAGCCGTGTCACTGCTTTTTATTTTCCTACTGGGCAGACCTGACTGGTTAAGGTACAGTAAAGGAGGGTGTGGCTGTGTTTAACCAACATTGCTCACCTTTGCCCGACTTTGCCAAGTGTTGCTCAACATTGCTCGACGTTGCCCAACATTGCGCTGGTTAGCACGGTGCGCAGCTACGCGCAAATATGTTGTGATTGCGCTGGTTAGCGCTGTGCGCAGCTATGAGCAATTGGATTTAAATATGCTCAATACTGGTAAAATATGCTTAGCAGTACTTTATATTGCTTAAAATAGGGTACTCATGCCTCAGAATGTATAACCATTTCACTTTTATATATATATATATATATATATATATATATATATATATATATATATATATATACATATATAGATAGATATATGAAATTCGTTCACTACTACATTTAACTTTTCAATGCTTTTTACAAAACTTATACATAAAAAATGTCAGGAAATATTTTTGTATACAGATTTCCAACAGAAAATGGAACGTGCAGTAGTGGGACTCCAACTGGGAATGCCTCCTCTTTGTGCGAAGGCTCTAACCACTACGCGTTTGCTATTTTGCTTAATTTGCATATATTTTTCTTATTATCCTCTTCTGGTGTTTAAGCTGTTAACTGTAGCTAAGCAATGGACAAACCCGTGCAAACACACACAAATACGGGCAGCTATATCGGATGAAATAAAAAAAAATAAAAAAATCTTTCTATTTTTAATTTTGTCAGTTGTTTAACATATAGGGGAGTGTAGTGTTACATTGTGCACATGTGAGTGGACTTGCTCTTGTAACTTGAAATTGCGGCATTTCTTCATTGCAGGGGCGTGGATTTTTGGACTGCTCGGCAGTCGACACGCCCCCTACACCTGTCCACGCTCCGTGTAAGCTTTAGAGTTGAGGCAGCGTGCCCTCATTAATATGCATGGGGCGCTGCCGCCATACTCTTAGACTGGCGCATCCATGTAAGACTAATCTAGTCTTACACGGAAGATTAGTAGATCCTGGGGATATTGTACTTATTTGACTGCCTGCACTTTTAAAAAGTTGTTTTTTGTTTAAATAAATTGTTTAACTGTTGTAGGCTACACACTAAAGTGCGATAGCCTTTTTCTGATCGCTTGTAGTTGTTTAAAGTTGTTTTAAGTGTATGTTTTACTGTTTTTGCCTTATCTTTTCAAAAAAAATTCTTGTTTCCCACCTTTCTAAGCTAGTATAGTCCAGTTTTCAGGCTAGTGCTGAATTCAGGGCTGTGTTACAAGTTTCTGAGTTGCCCATACCTTACTTGAATAGTGGAAAGTTTCTGTGTTCACCTGTGAGAGAGGAGAACTTTGAGCAGCCACCTGTCCCTGGAGGAGTGGTTCCAGCCCAGAAGTTAGTAGTTTAAAAAACGTGTTTGCATGGTTTTGTGATCCCGGCAGCACTGGTTAGCTAGGGTTAAATAATTCCTGGCTCCACTAAGTCTCCTCTTCAGTTTTTCACTTGAAACTAGTCTAACTCTCAACCTAAGCACTCAAAAATCATCCTACAGCCCAGCACTTGCTCAGACCTAATAGTAAGCACTAATATACCCCGACATTTGACTGCCCAGCAGGGCAAGGCTCTTTATCCACCCCTCACCAACCAAGCGACTAAGCAGCTCACCCTACTATTCTGGCATGACCAAAGGGCAACTTCAGGTGTACTCTCCAGTCCAGCTGGTGAATCTGGGTATCCTGAGGCAATGTTACAACTGCCTCATGTACACAGAGAGCCCTCTCCTCCTACCACAAAACACTAACATATGCGAGAGATGCAATTATACAGCCAAACTGGAGGCTAAGGTCTTTCCACCCAAGAATGGAACAGAGTCATGAGGAGAAGGTTAACACTTGCACCACACCTCCAGCCTCACATAGACATACTAAACCAGCACTGGCAAAAAATACACATAAATATACAACATCATACTCGGAGGCTCTAAATAAAAACCTGCAAAAGCTTCAGAGAGTTCCATAGCAGACACCCACAAAACCTGCACATCCTGTCACAAACCAGACAACACATAAAATACAAAATCAATGTGCCGCACAATCACAGCCCTGAAGGTGAAATAACATACCTAACACACTAGTAATAGGCGACTCAATAGTCAGGCACACTGATGCCCCACTCACTAGGCTGGACAAGGAAAAGGTTACTGTTAGATGCCTATCGGGAGCCAGAATCCGCCACATAACTCAAGCACTCAGGTCACTCCAGAACAAGTACAAATATGACTCTGTCATTGTTCATGTTGGTGTGAATGACCTGAAATGTACCTCCCTGGACTACATGAAAAGAGACATGAAAGAGCTCTCTGATCATGTAGCCCAGGCGGCTATGACCCTGACCCCGAGTAGCATCCTGCCCTCACCAACATTGATACCTCAGTATAAAGAAAAAATGATCAATTTCAACAATTGGCTAAGCTTCTGGAATCATTCAAAGGGGATCCAGTGTCTGTCAGCCTGGGACAACATGCTTGACAAGCCGCGTTGCTTCGCAAGAGATGGCTTGCACCTGTGACCCCTTAGCTTTCGAATACTGGCCAAGGCTCTTGCTGCCCCCATAGTGCCTTTTTTAGGCAAGGCTCAAAATTCAAACCCACCACAGTAAACAGCACAAGTAAAAAAATGAGTGTTATGCTACTCAACGCCAGGAGTTTGAATCTCAAAATGCATGCGCTCAAAGTATGGAGAACGTCGACATCTGTGCAGTAACTGAAATCCTGGTTCAAGGCTCCAGAGAGCACTCCAGCACTACTTGGCTACAACTCATACCACACATTTCGGCCACAGAACACAGACTGAAAAACAAAAGGATGGGGTGTATCCATATTCAACACAGATACTCACACCTCCAGGTTAGTGGCGCAGCATGATACCTCTGAGATCATCCATGTGCAACTAACATCGGGCAAAAATGCAATGCAAATTGTGGCCTGCTACAGATCACCCTCCATGACCCAGGACCACCACTCCGCCTTTCTGGAGACACTGGAAAACATGAAGGTCCTACTGAACACCCTGATATTGGGCAATTTCAATTACCCTACCATTAACTGGGAAAACTATTTGAGTACAAACTCCCAGGCTCAGCACCTCCTGGAATTTATCAACTCAAATGCCCTGGATCAGCTGGTAAACTCCCCTACCAGAGGCCACAACATATTGGACCTGGTCATCACCAACATGGGCGACAGGTGTTCCGTACCGGAGGTCATCCCGTCACTGGTTAGATCAGACCATAAACTAATCACCCTGGATGTCCACACCCCACCACCACCCCAACCAAGGAAACCACAGTGAAAAACCTTTCTAAAGCAAACTTCACCTTACTTAAGGCAGAGGTGGTAAGTTTCACAGCCCCCACGCTGAAGGATAACACTGCCGAAGATGCAGAATCCTTTACAATTGCACTCTATGAGCACCTACAAGGATGCATGGATCATGCCATCCCTAGCAAGACCAAGACTCACTCCCGTAAGAGAAGGAAACCAGTCTGGTGGATCCCTGCCATAAAAAAGTTATACAACAGAAGGAGGAAACTAGTTCAGAAAAAAAGCAAATCCCAAGAAGGAAAGACATCCCTGATCAGTATCAGTAAGAAACTAAGGTCCCTCATAAAATCATCTAAGGCTAACTTCGAAAGAAAAATAGCCAAGGATTTGAAAGATAACCACAAAGCCTTCTTTAGCTATGTCAAGAATCTAAGTGGCAACTCGCAGATATGCTCTGAGCTAGTGCAAAATAGCACAAAATATACTGAACCAACTGATATTGCTAACATCCTGGCAGATAGATACAGTGTAAACTTCACCTCCCTCTCAACTTCAAAAGGGCCCACAACAATACAGAAAAAGTGTAGTGTCCCAGAAATCACAGAAGCACAGGTAAAAACAGCCCTTTCAAAAGCCAAAAACACAGCATCAGTGGGGCCAGATGGTGTCCCAGGCTGCGTCTTGCACGAACTACAGAACGAACTAACCCCCCACCTAAACACTCTGTTCAACCTCAGCCTCTCCACAGGCTACATGCCCTAAGAATGGTGCACAGCAACGGTTATTCCTTTCCACAAAGGAGAGGCCTCAACTGACCCTGGTAACTATCACCCCATAAGCCTGACTAGCCTGGTCTGCAAGGCTATGGAGCGCATCATCATGGAACTCATTAACAAAGACATTGGGAACCTCCAAACACTTGACCTGACCCAGTTCGGCTTTGTTAAGGGTGGATCATGCCTACTAAACCTGGTTGACTTCTTCGAGACAGTCACCAAGGCCATAGACGAGGGAAAGGTGGTCACACAGCCTACCTTGATCTTGCCAAGGCGTTCAACACCATTCCTCACTCGGGTATTATAGAAAATCTCACCAGCCTGAACATAAACCCCTATGTCACAAGATGGGTTGCCAACTGGCTTACAGACAGAACTCACATGGTAAGTATAGCAGGCTCCAGGTCCGACTCTAAACCAGTCACAAGTGGTGTCCTGCAAGGCTCGGTTCTGGGGCCCCTACTCTTCAACATATATTTCTCAGAAGTACAGGGCAACACAGGAGGACTATGGCTAACCAAGTTCACTGATAACTGCAAACTGGGAGCCATAATTGACTCTCTGGCTGACATGGACATCCTTCAAAAAGGCCTTATTGAGACAGACACCTGGTGTCAGTCATGGCCTCAAGGTAAATGCCAAAAAATGCATAGTCATCCTGTTTGGGAAAAACAAAACACCCACAAATTACCACATAGGCAGCAGCCCCTTAATACAGAAGAGGTAATAAGAGATCTGGGGACCCAGGTAGATAGTAATCTCCCTTTTGACAATCGTATTGCCAAAGTAGTTAGGAAATCCTTCTATGTGGCCCATCTAATTACTAAGGGGTTTGCATCTAGAAATAAAGAGGTTATAGTGCCCCTCTACTCATCACTCATCAGACCTATCATAGAGTACAATGCCCCATTTGGCATGTACCTCACAAGACACTACCAACAGCTGGAAAGACCACAAAAGCACCTCACCAAGGGGACTACTGGCCTCAAACATGTCCTATGCAGCCCGACTGAAAAAACTCCAGCTGTACTCAGTAGCATATTGCTTACTCAGAGATGATCTCTGCCTGACTTACAAAGCCATGTCCAACTCAGAATTGATGGACATGCTCCACCTAAAGAAATCTAAGTAACTGCGAGCCACACGCTCTAGTGAGCTAAACCTTGCCACAACAATAAATAGAACATGCTGGAGGGATAGATTCCTGTCACAGAGACTCCCCATGCTTTGGAACAAAATTCCTAACTACATTAGGCAGAGCCCCTCACTGACACTCTTCAAGAGAAGCCTTAACGAGTGGATGGGTAACAGAAAATACACCCCTGGGATCACTTCATTAGCTCTGCTTGACAGAGGGTCAGTTAATTAATCAACAGGGCGACGAAAGCCGACACACTCTGGCTAGGCTTAAAAATGCCCTCGGGCAGATTGCCTAGTACCTACCTATGGACCTATGAAGCTATGAACGGCATTTCATTGACACATAATTAGCGAACTACAAGTTACGCGAATGGACAGATCACCGATTTTTTTCTTAGGAAAAAAAAATCGGTAAGCTAACCAGACATGACATACCAGTTCAGACATTACAAAGTGGGGGGGCTTCGCCCCACACATACCAATGTGGGGGCTGTGCCCCCCACACTCCCCTAACTAGATATACCAACTCTGAGATCACACTACAGTGGGGAAAAGGGCAAATTCACAGTGACGGGCAAGTGATTTTTTTCCCTAGAAAAAATTGGTGATCTGGACATTTGCATAACTTGTAGTTCGCTATTTATGTGTCGATGAAATGGTGTTTGGTGTTCAGCCATTTTCCTATCATAATATAGACCCAATTATTTGATCTCAAAACAGCTAAAACTTCCGAGGGTTGATATGGATGTTGTGAAGGTAGAAAAAAATACAAAAGCAATTTAGTAAGCTGCAAAAAACAGGATTTCAACATTTATGAAGGATTTCTCTTTGATTTTGAATGATACATGTATTCTGGGTAATAGTAAATAAATAACTATACTCACATATGCAGAATACATTTTGGTAACCTTAATTTTAAAGTTCATGATATATGATATGATATTATATGATATGATATGATATGATATGATATAAACTAAGCAAGGTAAACAGTTTTGAATCTGAGGTAAAGACAGGCTTCTCAGAAAGGCGTTTGACAAACTTTTATCAAAGCACACCTCACAGCTGTTAATCTCTAGTGTCTTGGTAGAGCCAGGGTCAGCCTAAGGTTCAATCATGTCTGTGATGTCCCCACTCTCGGCCAGTAATCAAGGAGCCTGAATCCTCACCACTGGAACTGGAGAGGGACATTCACTTGGAACAAAAATGGATACATGCAGTATTTCAAGATGCAGCTCTCTGCATCAAGCATAATTTCCCTTAAGAGCACACAGGGAGCACATGCAGTTCAGAGTCTGGATTTCTCTATTTGTCTCCCTACAGGTCCCCGGTAAGACTCCCCAGTGGCAAAGCTATAGAGTTGAGACCTCAGCTGAGTTTCCAAGCCAAATTCTCAAGCACCCTCACTGTGAAACCAGTGCTTCATGTCCCTGCTCCAAATAGCTGACATCCCACACTCTTTGAGAATTGATTTTCACACACACACTCACACACACACACACACACACACACACACACACACACACACACACACACACACACACACACACACACACACCTGGGAAAGGCTGGCACAGATTTAGTAGCCATGCCCCCTTCTGTCCAGGCTATAAGGTAGTTATACCACCACCATACACTGCAAAGCTAACTACCCTAAGACTATTGCAAGGGTACCCAATTATACTGAGTGAAAATAATATTAATACAAAATGGTAGTTTGTGGAACAGCAACGCTTTTAGGAGAGGCCAGTACTGTCACCAAATATATATAAATACTCTCAGAGATTAAAATATTCTTTAAAAGACCAGCCATAAAAGCAGTACTTAACTAAGCTCACTATATTTTCTTGACTGATCTAAAGAATTACTATTCCCTGGTTCACATACTAGAAGAAGAAAAGATTAAGTAGATCTCTCTCAGGTTCCAAAAACAGACTGCAATTAGATTTCAGTCCCATCTAGTATTAAACATCATTTTTGTCTTAGATTACAGAATGACATCACATACATCTGGTCATCAGACTTCTGGTTCCCATGCTATTCCCATTGCTAGAAACTGCCAGGATTTAGCACATATGTGTCAATAATACACTCAGAGTTTTGCTCAAATCTGTTGCAGCTTTTCAAAGTCATAAAACAATTTCAAACCTCCACTCTTCCAGAGTAGCAATTAGTTCACCTCAAAGACAATACAGAAAGCTTCTTAGTACAGACTTTTTTGTCTCTAGCTGCATTGAGAACTGTAAGATACAATCTTTATGGCCTAAGCCAGATAATTTAATTTCAAAGTATTTTCAAAGTCAGGTGGATTGAAATTAACCTCTTCTCTTACAGAATCCTTTGTTAAAACATATATATTTAAACAGTTACAATAATTCATGTATATTTCTTTTTTTCTGCCCAGCAGAGCACACAGTTGGTACATTTTTTAACACAAACAGCTTTACAAATACATTTTTCAACACAAGCATCTGTACAAATTAATTTACTATACAACTGACATATAATTCTTTACAAAAGTCCAGCTAGCTATGCTGGCATATGTTATAGATCCACTGCCCTATGTCTCCTAGCTTAGCTGGCAATACCTCACATTGTCAAGGCTCCATGGTGCCCCTACACTGCCCACTGCTCCACCCATTCATTTCCTGCCACTGCCTGCCTTACCCAATCCTGCTTTTCTCTCACACCATTCGTGTTATTCTTTTCCTTTTGTCACATTTTGCCCTACTCATCAAATTTTTCCAGCATCTTTTTAACAGAACCTAATTGGAGGAAATAATTGAAATGGGATAAATAGAATGTTAAATACCTTTTTAAGAGACAAATTAGATTGCCTTATTGTCTCAGTCATCCATTCATATGATATAACTCACTTTACCCTTATGCAGGTTAATGGGGATAGCAGAGGTTATCTCAACACCCAGTGGGTATATGGTATGCAACCGATTCTGGGCAGGGTGCTGTCTATCATAAAACACACACGCACACACACACACACACACACACACACACACACACACACACACACACACACACACACACACACACACACACACACACACACACACACACACACACACACACATATATACACACACTCTTTAATAGATAAAGTGGACTGGTGTGTATTTTTTGTCAGAACTCTTTTTTTTGAATGATGGAAATCTTTACACTAGAAACATTGCTCTATATCGTGTGTGAGGTGTGCCTGTGTGCAGGTAAATGGAGTTGTTTACTAATGGTAAAACATTCAGATATACTGAAATGTATAGCATAAGGAGTAAGAGTATGTGTACAAGTGTTTGTGGGTTAGTAGTGCTGTACAAGTGCGGTTATTTGAGGTGTGTATATGTGTGAGTGTCCTGTGTGATGGTACTGTTAGGGAAAGCATTTTTTGTAAAGTAACATGTAGGGTTGGGGTTAGGGCAGTGGCAAGGTCAGCACATGTGAGTAAGGTTGGATGGGGAAGGCAAGCTTACTTATTCTGTGCTCAAGCAGAATATATTAATGTCAGTACTTTTGTTTGTTTGTTATGCATGTATCTGTGCTTCTGTTATGTGTTGTGTAGCATTATGGCATGAATAGTGTCTGAAAGGGGTCCTGTATCCACCCACCATCCTGGTTAATAGTTAGCACTTCAACTAAATAAACAAATGAATAAAGTGCTTCAAAGTGTGCTAGTTATAATGGCCCATTTCATGCCTGAAAAGATTCCTTGTTCTACTGCAGATAACCTGCTATCAAATGTAGATAGATAGGGAAAAATAAATAAATAAATAATGTACTGAACAGATTAAGGTACTATTATCCAAAGTTAAAAAGAAAGAAGTGTCAAATGTGTTTAAACAGTCTGAAGTATATGGGTTACATTTTAGCCCTAAAGATCTAAATCCATATACTGAGAAACTGACACTCAGCCGTAGCTCAGACGTCTAAGCTAGGGGAATAACTAAACTCTGAGATTTCTTAGAAAGGTACATTACTAAGAAAGGTTTATACTGAATATGACAGACATTACAATGATTCTGAGGAAGCTTGTAGAACATGATCTAGAATAAGAGTGGTTACTGGAACGTGACAAGAGATTTGAAATATTAAAGTTGCTTGTGACTGTGATACCAACCTTGAGATATTTAGGCATTACAAATCAAGCTGTGCTACAAGTGACTACCATTTAGTTTGAAACAGGAGCAATACTTAGACAGGAAGACACACACACTGCATTCCTGTCAGGGACATTTATTAACACACACACACTATGTATACTGAAATTGAAAAGGAAATACCAGACATTGAGTATTGCAATGAAACTTTTCATTTGAAAATATATATGGAAGGCAATTATTGGTAAAGGCTGATCATAACACTTGCAGGGTATTTTGAAAAACTACTTACAGAAGTACCCCCACAGCTTCAAATCATTCTATGTCATGTACAGAAATGTGACCTAACAGTACAATATAAGCTTAGTAAACAGATGCATATTGCAAATATGCTGACTGCAATCTGTGTAAGAGAAAACAAAATAGGCACGCTGAATGTACATCAGCAAATAGTCTGAGTTATACCACAGTTAATAATGAAAGAAGTTGTTGTTTATCTTTCGGCTTTTTCCCGGTAAGGGATCACCACAGCGGAACTCCGGTTCGCTAACGATTGGCAGTAGATTTTTTTTACGAAACGCTGAGGTGCCAGCTCGACGCCCAACCTTCAACGAAGCCATGCCCATTTACGCACGCATGTCTTTTGAATGCTACCCAACCATGGGGAGGACATGCACACTCCACACAGAAGGCACTCCTAAGCCAAGTCAAGAATCGAACGGGAGAACCTCTTGCTGTGAGGTAACAATGCCACCGCTGTACCACTTAATAATGAAAGAAGAAAAAGTTAAAAAGTTGAAGAAACATAAAGAGGATACTAGAACCACAGTTACAAGAGAGATTACCATAAAATAATGGCCAGCTCAGATAACAACAGCTCTGAAAAATATGCACACTTAATATTCATAGAGATAGAAAATAAGCTATATACAGGGATTTGTGCTTAAACCTGATAAAATCATAGTGCTAAATCACCAGTGAGAGTTAATGCTAACAAAAATAAAGCGATTTCATCTAGGAATAATATAATGCAAGGAGACAAGGCAGAAAGCATTGTTTACAGTCTCTCTTCTCATGCCCTAATGGCTTTGGAACTATCTCTTCTGAACAAGGGTTTGACTTTTGTACCAGTTTCAAATGGTGAACTAAGTGACTCATTAAATGATTTACATTTATTCACCAGGACATTGAACTTGAAAATGTTATATCCTCAAAATAATGATTTTATTTCACATGAATGTAAAAAGTTATGTATGTTTAATCTTAATAGTAATAATGTGAATATTTTTCAAAACGCGTCTGAAAAAGACATCTATGACTTGCTTCAGAATTAGAATAGGGTTCATTATTACAATTTAAAATCTGACGAACAAGCAGCACTGGATTCATTAATGAGTAATGACTAAATAGTTATTAAGAATTCAGACAAAGGTGGAGGTGCTGTCATTAAAGCTTTTATTACCAAAACATTGTCTCATCGCTACCTACTGTGTTTGCAGAGAAGCTGTAGTTATTTCAGACATTTGCCTTCTTGATTACTACAGAGCACATTTATCCACTGGGTGATATTGTTTTGACTTTATGAAGAAGAACACAGGAACTGAAAAGGAGTTCTTTTACTTCATTACCATGAAATATAACAGGAATAAATTATAGAATATTATAACAGTGAAACTGCAGAAGGATATAGGATAACACCTTCACCATAAAGCTTCCTGTAGCTACAACACAGTTGTCAGAATTTAAGGAGCAGTGCTCAATTGTTGAAAATAAATCAAGACAACAAACCAAACTACTGTCTTCACTGAAAAAGGATAAGTAAAAGATAATTCAAAAGCCAATAAATCTGCAAGAAGGGCAAAATGAAGCCATAACAATGGAAAAGCTACATGACAAAGGTTATGCTTTGTGCAAGGAAAAGACACTTACAAGAAACATGATACATTTGATCCATATCAAATTTACCTTATTTATATAACAAATGAAGCCAGTATCTTTAATGCCCATCTCAAAGGCAAACAACTGAAGATGTTACTATAATTCGAAATATATGACAGGGCATGTCCAGAGAGTTCAGAAGTGTGTGTTGGGAGTCATCCAGTGTGTTCAGGACTGAGACATTATTTCAGGATAACACAATGCAGCAGACAGAGCCTGAGTATTTATCATTGTCAATAAAAATACAGGGAAGACCCAGACAAGTTAGAGTCTTCAATGAGTAATATTTTGAACCTCCTGTAGTGAAGGCTGTGATGGGTCCCTACTCCTGGACAGCAATCAAGGAGATTCAATCCTCACCACTGACTCCAGCGAGGGACAGTCACTTAGATCAATGATGGTTTCACACACTATTTTCTGATGCAGCTCCCTGCACCAAGTACAATTTTCCTTTAGAGCACACAGGGAGCATGCACCACAACTGGGGTTGGACTTTCTTTGTCTCTCCAGACCCACACAAAACTCCACACTGACCACTTTGGAGCTCAGTGTCCCTGTTCCTAGTAGCTGACACACAAACTTGGATATTTGAGTTTCACACACATACACACCTGGGAAAAGGTGGTGCAGATTCACTAGCTGTGGCCCTTTCTGCCCAGACTCTGAGGTAATAATGTTGCCACCAGTCAGGTACCCTAAGGCTCTTACAAAAGGTACCCGATTATACTGTGAAAAAATAATACTAATACAAATAGTAGGGTGTGACCAAAGCAGCAAGGCTTTTAGGAGAGGCCACAGTGTCACTATAACAAGCATAAGTACTCTCAAGATGTTAAAAGTATTCTTTAAAGGACCAGCCACAATGAAAGGTATTAAAATATTTAATGATAAATAATAAAACAGAAAACAAGAGAATACTGAATACAATAAACTACTGAGTTTGAGACACAGAGATATAAAAATGCAGTTGGATAGTTTAGCACAGATGCAGTAAACAATACTAAACTATTCTCATTAAATGTCCCTGACTAAAGAAATACCATCCCCTCACTACTTACTAACAGAAGGCAAGCTGATGTGTGCTGAATGTCTTACTACAGCAAAAGCAAAATGATGTCTCTCTTGTCTGTGTGGATGTTGTGTGCTGAGTGTCTTACTACAGCAAAAGCAAAATGATGTCTCTCTTGTCTGTGTGGATGTGTAAGATATATATCCTGTCAGAAATCTTTCCTGTCAGGTTCCAAAGTGCTACTGTGAGAGTTCCAAATAAACCAGATGCTGGTTAGAGGATGATATCACCTCTGGTCACCTGACTCTGGTACGATACACACACAAAGCATTGCTAAGATGTGTGGCAGCATCTGAAAGCTATAGCACAATTTCAAACTTTCTACCCTTCCAGGATTCTCTGATAAACATACACTTTTCATCAGTTACAACACAACTTAATATACATGCATACATTCTTTCTGTCCAGCAGGACCTACTGTTGATATATTTTTAACACAAGTAACTTTACAAATATATTTTTAACTCATACATCTGTAATAAATCAGTGTGATAGTCAAATAACATAAAATTCTCTACAAAACTCCAGCTAGCTATGCTGGCATATGTACACCTGTACTGCCCTACCCTCCCTGGCAGAGATGGCACTACCTCACAACATCACAGAGGCCCATGGGATATATGCAAATGACTCCTTAAGGACATACCAGTGCTTCAGTTACATGGCTTCTGAATTCCCATGGCTTTTCACTTTTTAAGTCATTATGCATACATTCAGGCCAATACAGATGAACCCCACTAGCTGTAAACATGCCATGTTTCAGCCTTTTTCTGACATATGGACCTCTACTACATGAAGTTTAAGATATTACACAGTGAAGACTCCAGGATGGCTGGGTCTTTATTGCAATTTTTATAGAATGGTCATTCTGACTGACCAGATTTCTCTTTGATTTGTCAGTGTCAGAGACCTGTAATAAATCCTACAGCTGTGTCAAGGTTTAGAACCACAATGAAAAGGTCTAACAGGGTCAGGGGCTGTGTAGTGCATGACAGATGCATCAGTTATGATACTTGTGACTGACAAGTTGATTGAAGTGATATAACTTAATGTCTACGTTTCTAACAAAAGATGGTTTGACTTATTGCAAAACCCATGGCATGCAAGAATAACATTGTAACAAAATTCTGAAACAGTATTATAAATGTAAATACCAAGCAGAGTAGCAATGTACCAGATTAATTGTAAATGGTGTCATCTATGCAAAACCAAAAAATATATATATAGCTAATCATCTGACTGATGCATTTTTCTCAAACTTTACCCCCTTCTCCTCTCTGGATATTCCTGAGGAAATTCTGACATCCATCTCACCACCAACCATCACTAGATAGCAAGTCCTTAAGGTGCTCCCTAAGGCCAAGAACACTGCATCAATGGGTCCTGATAATATCCCAGGATGCCTTCTTAATGGCATGAATCATGAACTATCAGTCACACTAGAAGCTTTATTCAACCACAGTCTCCAAACGGCATTCATACCTAATATATGGAGGACTACAATGGTTATACCTCTGCATAAGGGTGGCCCATCCATGGACAGGAAACTACTGACCCATTAGACTGATGAGCCTGTTATTCAAGGCTATGGAGAGGTTAATCATGGATATTATAAATGATGATGTAGGTAATCTACAAACACTGGACTCTAGTCAGTTTGGGTTTGTCAAGGGCAGGTCTTCACCTGGTGGGCTTCTTTGTAAAGATTACCAAAGCAATGGGGGAGAGCAAATCAGTACATACTGCCTACCTTGACCTGGCCAAGGCATTTAACACAATACCTCACTCAGTTATTGTTAACAAGCTCACTAAAACAGGTATTAACCTATATGTTACCAGTTGAATACCCAGCTGGCTCATTACCAGGACCCAAGAAGTTAAATATTGGACTCTGCCTCCGCAAAGGGGTGGTTACTAGTACGATGTCCCAGGGCTCGATTCTGGAGCCACTGATGTTTGTCATCTACTTCTCTGAAGTCAAGGCTAATATCAAGGGCCACTAGCTGACTAGGTTTGCAGATGATGGCAAATTGGAAGCATTCCCCACAACATACTATATCCTCCAAGAAGCCCTGACACAGACTAATAGCTGGTGCCAGCATTATGGCCTAAACTTTAATGATAAGAAGTCTGTCATAGTATCATTGGAAGGATGGCCAGCACTGAAAACTACCACATTAATAATATACCCTGAGAGAAGACTCTGTAGTCATGGACTTCAGAACACATGTAGACAGATATTTGGCATTTGACCAATATGTTTCTGCTATAGTGACAAAATCATTCCATATAACAAAGCTTCTAAGTAAGTAAAGGTATGGCATGTAGGTCCAAACAAGTCATTGTCCCATTGAACTTTGCCATCATGAGACTTATCC